>NC_135426.1:3727500-3797500 GCF_051991245.1 Festucalex cinctus | reverse complement strand
GCATTTGGCTATATCATGTTTGTTTGCCTGTGAGACGTGAGTGACTGTTTAAAATAACTTTTATATTCAGATTATGGGTGTCAAAATTGTCGCGTTATTATCTCGTTAACTTAAAGTGCCTTTAACGGCACTATTTTTTTTAACGCTCGATTAACGACCGCTTATTTGGAAAGCCTCTACTCAGGGAATTCTAGTCACCACGTAGTAGAAACGTCCACGTCAAAACTACCCAATAGAAATGCACTGGAGCTAAAATACAGTGTTTAAGGGGCAGAATATAGGTGGAGGAGCCATTTGGACTGTGTCTCACCACTACCACCCGTGCCTTGCTTTGAAAGAACGCACTCGTTTAGCCGTTGCGTTCGCACCGAGCACCAAGAGGCGTCCATGGGCACTCTGAAACCCCTGTGAGAGTAAAGAGCCGAATTGACGCCGTCTTGACAGTTGGAGTGAGCACAAGCCTATTTATCTTTAAATGTGAGGCGTATTTTATTCAGCATCTCCACAAAATCTCTCATCAAGGTGAAAGGGAAACTACCGATGTGTTCGCTGTAACAGTAGAGCGGCCTCAGCTGCGTCTCGCATCCGAGAACTTAACAAAATAAAAGCGTCCGACGTCATAAAAAGGAGTCACTATAACACAATTTAGCAGTAATAAATTAAATCATACTGCCTAATGTGTGGGGATTGGCGTCAAGTTGTGTTTTACAATTTTAAAATGTGCAGAAACTCTCAAGTTACTTATTGTTTAAAATTACAGAGCTATTAATATGAAAAGAACACATCTGTCGTTTCTGGTTCCTATGCAGTAAAAATTCGTCATTTTACAATGCACATCCTATTTCACTTAACAAAATAAAAGCCTAGCGCGAATGCATATATTTGTGGGGACTGTGTTGTATTTTACAGTTTTAAAAATGTGCATAATTTCACAAGTTACTTCATGTTAAAAATTAGGCAGCTCCTAATATGAAAAGAGAAATGCATTGAGCTTTCACTATTGTCTTACAAATGCAATTATACCATGTTGTAGTGATAGAAAAATGACCAAAACAAATAAGTCACACTTTGGTTTGGTTTTACAGTACAGCACATATTTTATTTTTATTTTTTTAAACTTTTTTTCTTGAATTGTTATGAAATTACTCTATCAATGAATTTTTCATTTTTTTTAATTGAATTGTTATGAAATTACTGTATCAATGAAAAATAAAACCATATTGAAATTGGGGGGGTGGGGGTGGGGGTGGGGTACATTTTATTGTAAATGTAGGTATAAATTGAGATATAAAATGTGCAATTAATGTGTGATTAATAGTCAGTTAATTATTGAAGTAATGCGATTAATTATTATTACAAATTTTAATCCACTGACACCTCTAGTTCAGATAGATTGTTTTGGACGGACATCAATAAGCAACGTAGTTTTGTGCAAGCTAAAAATAAGTATGTTGTTGTTGTTATGCAATACAATAGCACCCTCCAATGGTTAGGCCGTCAGGTCACACACGTTTTCGTTCAGTTTCGCTCCACTACCAGGGGCACTAAATAATCTTTACTTCATAAAATAGATTTATTAGTAGTAAGTAAGAATCCGTGGAGTTCACCCTCTGAAAACCTGCCAATTTTGTATTTTCGGTGGTGAAACCCCGGCACTATTTTGCGATGAGGCGCAGTGATCTCCGGTGTGGGCGTAGTGCCATTAGGTCGGTAGTGGTGTGATTTAGGTCACATGAGCCAATCAGGTAGCTGCTGCTTTCTCCTCACCATAGCAACCGCATATCAAAAATGGCGACCACAACGTCGGAGAGCGAAGAAGAGCGAAAGGAGAAAAAAGTTAAAAAGAAAGTGGTGAAAAAACTTCGTTCCCGTTCAGGTTTGCCCATCGCTTCAGCTGGCCCCGTCCTTCCAGCCATCTGCATCATTTGTAAAAATAAATTTCAAAGTATATTCGTCTGGGATCGGAAGGCACACGGAAGAGGGATCACCTCGCCAAAGCAGAAACATTGTCAGCAGGTATGTGCTACACACACGCGTGCCCATTTCTGTTATTAATGTGACCGATATTTTGTATAGGGCTGAAAATAATTTGTTGCTAGGTTAAGTTTTAAGGCTATAGTTGATTAAAAACGCGAGCTGTTGAATGATTTATCGAGTGAATCCAACAGTTGTTACCAAACTCGAGTTACCTGTGCCCATCAGTCATAAAGAGAACACAGCTACACGCTCCCTTTTCCCCAAACTCTCTCTCATCAACCTCAACAAACACTTTACTTAAATCTGTGATGTGCATATACTGTAAAGAGGTGATGTGACAATAACACTTATAATGTAATTCTTTTTTGTCTAAAGGCGGGTTGCTGCAGGCAGCTGAGATGAAGAAAGACTGTTCCATTCTTCTGCATATTCAAGACAAAAGACTGTCACAATGGAGGTGCAGTTTTGTTTCAGAGATTACACAAGGTTCTTAAAGTCAACAGAAACAGCAACCAGGGACGAACAAATGTGAGTTGTTACATTGCACTATTTCATTGTCACTTTGCTAAAATTACACATTTCAAAAGTAAAGCATTGGTCAGCAATATGTCACTTGTATTCTGTTTACATTTCGAGACAGCATTAATTAGAAAGCATGACTCTGCACATGTTAAGTGAGTGTAGGTGTGTTTCAGACAACCCTATGCTGAGAGCTACAAACTCTTTTGTGAACAAGTAATCCGTCAAAGGATTATAGTTGACAAAGATGTGATGAGAATGGACAAGCTAAGAGGTTTGTGAACAGTGTTAAGAAACACGGGGATCTTGATGCTTCAGACTACAGGTAACGTATAAATCTTCACACTGAAAAACATTCTCTGAAATCTATGGGAAGAGATTTGTCTAAAATCTCACTGTTTCAGAAAAAAATAGTTTGCTGACAAGCTCAATTTAAGTTAAAAATAAATAAATAAATAAAATTGATTCTCTAAAAATGAAAACCAGTTGGTTGTTAATTATTATATGCAAATGTGTTTTTTTTGTCTTCTGTATTTATAATTGTTCTTTGACCAAGAAAGTATATAGGCCTATAGGTATATTTTTATTTCTATCCAAATATACGATTATTCACTAGAATTTTCAGTAGGATATCCGAATACCAAAATATTCGATAGCTGCAGCACTAATAATACTAATTTTGAGTTGTGGCACGCCCACACGAGTTATTTTACCACACACCCATGTCAAAACTAGCTTACTGCACACACTGCACCCCAACGTCAAATTTTTGCTAACGTCATAATAATAATAATAATAATAATAATAATAATAATAATATATTATAAATTTTGTTGGATCCAAAAGCAACTTACATAATTATAGTTTCATATGATTGTAATTGTCTTATTTTCAAATGTTTAAATATTTTCTTGATTTGAACAAAATATAATTGTTTTGAATAATCTTGATTTCAATTATTACCAAAATAATGGTGATGATTATTTTTTTCCATAATAGAGCAGCCCTAATGTGATGTGAATATGTGTATCTTGTGCTCATCTTTCCCTTTAATTTTCTATTTCAGGCAGTATATACTGAAACGAAGATTGAGGTGTGATTCCCCCCAGCTGGTTTTTCACACCCCTTTCCAGCAACACCTCTGAAATGGTTTTTGTAGAGACATTATCAACAACTGACAAACTTTTAGACAGGATACCTCACTCATCAGATACATCAACTACTGAGTCTACTGACGTAAGCCAAGAAAGTGACACTAACACATAGCTGGTAAAACATAAGGTTGTAAAATCACAGGGCATACGAGGACACTTTACAGTGCAGGGCTGTAAAATCTATGTAAAATTTGCCATTTTGTTTGTTTCATTATCAAGATGTTAACTCTCCATTTTAACACTTTTCAAGCAAAAATAAAAATGTCTGTATTCCATTTTTCCACAACACAGACCTTTGTTAAATTGGTCTGCCAAAAAAAGAGAGCTGTTCCAATGAAGTTCCAAAGGTTTTATTGTGAATGCACATTTGATTTTTATTTTATTTATTTTATTTTTTTTATTAATATTTTTTGGGTGGGGGGCGGGGGGTATAAATGACATGCTGTGATGACACAATCTGATACTTTAATAAATATTCTATATGTTATAATAATCTGGGCTCTGAATGCATCTATTTTCATCTAGTCCATTTTGCCTTGTTCCAGGTTTTGACACGAAGCGAGGAGGTAGGACTCAGACGCAGAGTGACAGTTGGCCAAAAAGGCTGCAGTTTTAATATATCGAAACTCAAAACACCTCTCAAAGAGGGAAAAAAGGCTGAACAAAAAGAGCTCCAAACTGGAGATACAAAAAGGGCACTCAAAAACAGGGACAACTAAAGGCGCTCCACAAGGGAGGAAAACAAGGGGCAAACAAAGGCCGCAAGACAAAGCAAGGCAAGACATCAAACTAGGACTGTGGATCAAGGACTGTGAGGACGCTTCCATGCACTGAGATGTGACACTTCGGCACTGAGGGGAGGAATCAGGTGGCTTTTATGTCCGGGTTGATTGGGAACAGGTGGTGGTGATCATGGGCGTGGACCGGTAATCAGTGAGCTGCAGGAAGGGTAAGTGACCTGGGGTGAGATGAGAGTTAGTAATTTCAAAATAAAACAGGAACCTGACTGTGACAAATAAAAGCATGACCCGCCACTCTGGTGGCGGCGTGACAGTACCCCCCCCTCAACGGCCGGCTCTCGACGGCCCAGGAATCTCGGGGTGTTCATCGTAAAAATCGTCGATGAGGGAGGGGTCTACAATGAATCGGGCGGGCACCCATTGCCGTTCTTCAGGCCCGTAACCCTCCCAGTCAACCAGGTACTGGTGTCCCCGGCCCCGCTTTCTGACGTCCAATAACTTCCTCACTTTATAGACCGAGCCCCCCTCCACCATCTCCGGAGGGGGCGGCGCGGGCTCGGGCGGGATCAGGGAACTGTCCTGGACTGGCTTGACCTGGCTCACGTGGAATGTGGGGTGGGTGCGGAGGGATCGAGGCAGGCGAAGGCGCACGGCGGCTGGACCTATAGTCTTTGCAATCGGGAATGGCCCCACGAATCTTGGGGCCAACTTTGGACAGGGAACTTTGAGGTGAAGGTTTTTCGTCGAAAGCCATACCTTTTGGCCTGGCTGGTACTGTGGTGCGGCCCTCCTCTTCCGGTCAGCAGCTCTTTTCACCCTGTCGCCTTGACGTTGTAGTGCCAGTCGAGCTGCTGACCAGATTCGGCGGCACCGGCGGACCATGGCGAGAACCGAGGGAACTGAGGCTTCCTCCTCCAGGTCCGCGAAGTAAGGTGGGTCGTAACCGTGCACACATTTGAACGGGGTGATTCCTGTGGCAGAGGTGGGTAACGAGTTATGAGCCAGTTCAACCCAAACCAAGTTTTTGCTCCAGGTGGACGGATTTTGGGAGACCAAGCACCGGAGTCCGGTCTCCAGCTGTTGATTTAGCCTCTCGGCTTGTCCATTGGCTTCTGGGTGATAACCTGAGGTCAGGTTAGCCTTGGCCCCTATGGCTCTGCAAAACTCTTTCCAGAAACGAGAAACAAACTGGGGCCCGCGGTCGGACACAATGTGTCGCGGGAATCCATGGGTTCTGAATACCTGGTCAATCATTATTTCGGCTGTTTTCTTGGCGGAGGGTAGCTTGGGCAATGGAATGAAACGGATCATCTTTGAAAAGTGATCAACGACTAAGTATGGTGGTTTTACCATGTGATATGGGAAGTCCAGTGACAAAGTCCATGGAGATCTCAGCCCAGGGTCTTGAGGGAACTGGCAGTGGCTGAAGAAGGCCCATCCGGGGTTGATTCGAAGTCTTATTTCGGGCACAGACTGGGCAGGCCTTTACATATTCCTGAACCGAGGTCTCCATTGAAGGCCACCAGAATCTCCGGGCGACGACGTACAGGGTCCTGCGAGTACCTGGGTGGCAAGACAGACGAGAGGTGTGTGCCCAATCGATCACCCGTGCTCGTAGACCCTCCGGGACGTAGAGCCGTCGTGGTGGACACTCCTTTGGAACGATCGTGTCTTGGAGGGCCTCCTTGACATCCTCTTCAACCTGCCAGGACATGGCTCCGACAATGCAGTCTCTAGGCAGGATGGGTTCAGGTTCGGTTGCTGTGGTTTCCGGGTCATGAATACGCGAAAGAGCGTCTGCTTTAACATTCTTGCTTCCGGGTCTGTAGGTCAGAGAAAACGAGAATCTGTTAAAGAATAATGACCACCTGGCCTGTCGTGGGTTCAGTCTTTTGGCTTGACGTAGGTATTCCAGGTTGCGGTGGTCTGTCCAGATGATGAAGGGGTGTTCCGCGCCCTCCAGCCAGTGCCTCCACTCTTCCAAGGCGACCTTGACAGCCAGCAATTCTCGGTCTCCTACGCTGTAGTTGCGCTCGGCCTTTGAGAGTTTCCGGGACAAGAAGGCGCAGGGATGCACTTTTCCATCCTCCTGGCTCCTTTGGGATAGCACGGCTCCGACACCCAGATTGGAGGCATCTACCTCAACCACGAACTGGCGGGTAGGGTCGGGAACTCTGAGTATCGGAGCCTCTGTGAAACGTTTCTTGAGTGTGTTGAATGCGGCGTTGGCTTCCGGGGTCCAGACGAAGCGTTGCTGTGGCGAGGTCAAGGCATGGAGTGGAGCAGCGATGGAGCTGAAGTTGCGGATGAAGCGTCGGTAAAAGTTGGCGAAGCCCAGGAACTGTTGCACCTTTTTTCTGGATTCCGGTGTGGGCCAGTCCCTGACTGCGCTGACCTTCTCCAGCTCCATCTCGACTTTGCCAGGAGATACGATGAATCCCAGAAATGAGACGGTATCCGCATGAAAAAGGCTCTTTTCAGCCTTTACATAGAGCTTGTGTTCTAGCAAGCGTTTCAGGACCTGGGTGACATGGTGCTGGTGGGTTTTCAAATCCGGTGAGTAGATCAATATGTCGTCAAGATACACATACACGAACTGGTCGAGGAAGTCCTTGAGCACATCATTAATCATGGCCTGGAAAACCGCTGGCGCATTAGTGAGTCCAAAGGGCATGACTAAATATTCGTAGTGGCCTCGGGGAGTATTGAAGCCAGTTTTCCACTCATCCCCTGCACGAATACGGACGAGATGATAGGCGTTGCGGAGATCCAGTTTGGTGAATATCTTGGCTTGCTGGAGCTGGTCGAATACTGAAGACATCAAGGGCAGAGGATAACGATTCTTGACTGTGATTTCATTCAGGGGACTGTAGTCAATGCAAGGGCGTAATGAGCCATCCTTCTTGCCCACAAAGAAAAAACTGGCTCCAGCTGGCGATGACGAGGGCCGAATAAGTCCGGCTTTCAACGAAGTGTCTATGTACTCGTTTAGGGCCTTGCGTTCGGGACCCGAAACCGAGTACAATCTCCCCTTGGGGATGGTAGATCCAGGAATCAACTCGATCGCACAGTCATAGGATCGATGTGGGGGAAGTGACATGGCCTTGGTCTTGCTGAACACCTCCCTGAGAGGATGATAGCAGGTGGGAACGGTGTTCAGGTCCGGGTAATCCTGGTCATTCACGAGAGACAACTGTCGGATGGCAGCGGGAGGTGCCTCTGCCGCTGGCCGCTCCACCCCATGGTGTTCACAATCATCTCCCCAGTCCAGGACTCGCCCCGATCGCCAGTCGATGCGGGGGTTGTGCAACTGCAACCAGGGATGACCCAGGACCAGTGTGTGTGATGGGGAACGGAAGACATGGAAGCGAAGAAGTTCTCGGTGCTGTCCAATATGGATCTCAAGAGGCTCTGTGACATGCGTGATGAGGAATAAGTCTTTCCCATTGAGCGCCCTGGCCCTCATATGGGTGGAAAGTGGCTCCGTGCCTGCCTGCAATTTTTCCACCAGACCCCAATCCATGAGGCTCTCGTCCGCTCCGGAGTCAATGAGAGCTAGCAAGTCTGTGGAAATGTCATTGCAGGAAATCTTGACTTGCATGAGTTTTCGGTTCTTGCCTTGCTTGTGAGTCGCGGTACTCACCGGAGGGCCTCTTTTGGTGGGACAAGCTACCACCAGATGGCCTTGTTCTCCACAGTAGTAGCATCGCCCCTCTTGACGACGTCGCTGGCGTTCGTGGTGAGACAATCGGGCGCGGTCCAGCTGCATCGGCTCCTCGTCACTCTCGCTGGGTCTTCCCGCGGTGGGCGACTGGGGAAGTGCACCTTGCGGAGGACCTCTTGCTTCTGGATGCCGGAAGAATCCGGAGCCGTGTCCCCGTTGATGTCCGCTGGTCTGCAAAAGATCTCGCCTTCGATGATCTGTGCGGATGGCCAACGAGATCAATGAGTCCAAATCGCCAGGTAAGTCCACGGGCAGTAGGAGTTCTTGCATGGCTGTGGAAAGCCCCTTCAAAAAGTGGTCAAAAAGGGCTGTGTCATTCCAGCCACTCTTGGCCGCTAGAGTTCGGAATCGGATTGCATAATCATTCACCGATTCTCGGCCTTGTCTGAGGTTACTAAGCTCTCGAGTCTTTTCCCGATCCATGTTGGTTGGATCGAACACGAGGCGAAGTGCCCTGCTAAACCCGGCTGCGGTTGAGCAAGTCGGGGAGTGCCGTGCCCATTCCGCGGTGGCCCAGTCTCTGGCTCGTCCAGTCAGGTGGGAAATCATAAAGGCCACGCGGGAACGGTCCGTGGGGAATGCCTGTGGTGAGAGTTCAAAGTGTATGTCGCATTCGGTCAGGAATGCCTGACATTGTCCTTGGTCTCCCGAGTATCGCTCCGGGGAAGCCAATCTCAAACCAGCCCCGGACACGACTGGAGTCGGGATCGGTAGTTCAGCGGTCTCTGGTTTCGTGACGTTCGGCGTGGCGTGTTGCAGGTGGCTCACCAGCTCCTGCACCTGTCCAGCAAGTTTCCCCATCCGGGTGGCCATGGCTTGCTGGACCTTCTCCTGGTGCGACATGCGAGTCTCTTGGGTCTGCAGCCAGATCTCCAACTTCTCCGCTGGGTCCATGCTGGCCGGAGTGTACTGACACGAAGCGAGGAGGTAGGACTCAGACGCAGAGTGACAGTTGGCCAAAAAGGCTGCAGTTTTAATATATCGAAACTCAAAACACCTCTCAAAGAGGGAAAAAAGGCTGAACAAAAAGAGCTCCAAACTGGAGATACAAAAAGGGCACTCAAAAACAGGGACAACTAAAGGCGCTCCACAAGGGAGGAAAACAAGGGGCAAACAAAGGGCGCAAGACAAAGCAAGGCAAGACATCAAACTAGGACTGTGGATCAAGGACTGTGAGGACGCTTCCATGCACTGAGATGTGACACTTCGGCACTGAGGGGAGGAATCAGGTGGCTTTTATGTCCGGGTTGATTGGGAACAGGTGGTGGTGATCATGGGCGTGGACCGGTAATCAGTGAGCTGCAGGAAGGGTAAGTGACCTGGGGTGAGATGAGAGTTAGTAATTTCAAAATAAAACAGGAACCTGACTGTGACAAATAAAAGCATGACCCGCCACTCTGGTGGCGGCGTGACAGGTTTGTGGTGCATTGTAGTATTTTTGGCCAATGTATGCTGCTTCTTGTGTACCTTTCATGACGTAATAGGTTGTGAATTGTTTTCATATATAAAACATAAACATAGCTAAATGTAACATCCGTGTGCTGGTTTCACTTCTAGTTGAAGCGTTTTTTTGTTTTTTTGGCACAAGTTTAATATATTTAATGATCTAAATTCACATGATTGCACCAAACCACCAATACTTGTTTCTGATGTTAGGTACGTGTATTTATAACATCTGGGAATGATTTTCTGTTGTCAAATTTAATGTAAGACGTTTTACAACCAAAAACAGCAGCACAAGATTTTCGTTTTTTTGTTATTTACCTAAATATGCATTTCTGGCTTGTGACAAAATTGGGGCAGGAAAACATTGGGTGAACTTTTAACCCAAAGTTCAGAAGGGTATTATCTATCAAAAAATGCATTGAACAAGTAGTGCCCAGACAGTGGAGCGAAACTCATTTTCTAGGCACTTTTTTGGGGTTCACCCCACGGCCTAGTTGAAAGTTCAAACAGACACTAACTGACGTTTGCATTTACAGGTAGAAGTGGAGGATTTATTAACATTATTATTAATTAATCACATTAATAAATTATGTGGTTGTAAATGAAGTAGTAGTTGGAGTAATACATTTATTTTTCATAGGGTGTGTGGAAAATGAAGTTTGGCACTTAGACAGGATCTTTAGTCATACTGTAATACAAATTTGCATTATGTTCATATTATAATGTTATGTTGATAAAAGTACTGTAATTGCATGAATACAGTATCTTCATGTGCGTGCAAGTTCATTCAAGTTAAACAGTGCTGAATTATTATTTTTTGTACATTTTATACATTCTTAATAAACGGCACATTATGTGCAAAAATCTCCCCTGTGCTTAATATGTACGTAAATATATTTGAACATCGATAGAGACTCCGATTGAAATTAATTTTCATGAAAACAAATTTGGCATCATCTTTGGATGAAGTATCCTTGGCCCCCCTATTTTTAAAAGTCTGGCTCCGCCACTGCTTGAGAGGCACCGCGAGGAGCTCGCGGCCGAGTTCAAAAGTTCTTTCAATGAACTGGACTCGAAGTTGGACACGCTGAGACAGACTGTGGACGACCACGACCAGCGTGTGTCCTCACTAGAACTCGCCGCGGACGACTTGAGCCAGCGGGTTAGCGACCTGGAGAATACCTGTGCCGCGCTGAGCAGCGACAACGCCAAACTGAAAGCCAAAGTCACTGACTATATTTATATTACCTTTGAGCCTCATAATGTGACTTCTGATAAGTTTGGCCGATATGTTATTGTGACTGGGAAATTATACAACACAATGGTGGTTCTTGTTAATGTTTATGCCCCCAACGTGGATGAACCAACTTTTTTTGAGCACCTATTTTCATTACTCCCAGACCTAAATACGCATTCTTTCATCTTTGGAGGTGACCTGAACTGCTGGCTGAATCCGCTCTTAGACCGGTCTTCCACCAACCCCGGCACGTCTAGTAAATCAGCCGATCTTATTCAGGCCTTCCTCATGCAGTATGGTGTTTGTGATGTGTGGCGTTCTCTACATCCCCAGGGAAAGGAATACTCCTTTTTTTCACACGTTCATCACACATATTCACGCATAGATTATGTTTTCCTTGACCATGGTCTGCTCCCCCTTGTCCGATCCTGTGACTACCATAGTATTGTCATTTCAGACCACACGCCCGTCTCCATGGCCATCTCCCTCCCAAATCTCCCCCGGAGCAGCAGACAGTGGCGTTTCAACTCCACTCTGCTGTCTGATGACAAATTTGTGGAGTTCATAGAAAATGAAATAACTTTTTTCTTGTCCACTATCATATCCCCTGAGGTCTCCAGTCTGGTTGTATGGGATGCCCTTAAGGCCTACCTCAGGGGACAAATCATATCTTACACAGCTCAAATGAAAAGTAAAGCTAACAAGGAGCGTTCAGATCTGGCTCATCAAATTGGGGAGATTGACAAACAATATGCGCTAACTAAAAATCAAAATCTTTATAAAAAACGATTAGAGCTCCAAACTAAGTTTGACCTACTCACTACCCATTCAGTTGAATATTTGCTCCTGAAAAACAAAGCCACATTCTATGCCCATGGAGACAAGGCCGACAAACTGCTTGCAAACCAGCTGAAGGGCTTTTCTGCGAAGCAAAACATAACTAAAATTCATACACATAACGGTGAAATCACCATGGACCATACTCAAATTAATGATGCCTTCAAAGACTTTTATTCAAATCTCTATTCTTCGGAATCTCCCCCTGATCCTAATGCCATACACGATTTTCTAAACAGCCTTAATGTTCTCAAACTCCAACCAGACCAAGGTACGAGACTGGATGAGCCCATAACACAGGCTGAAATAGTCTCAGCTATCTCTTCAATGCAGTCAGGCAGGAGTCCAGGCCCCGACGGCTTCCCAGCTGAGTTTTTTAAGAAGTTCTCTTTGCTTTTGTCTTCGCAACTTTGTTCTGTGCTTTGCGAATCGTTTAGGCAAGGCTCCCTTCCTAAATCATTTTCGGAAGCTTGTATCACCCTTATTGCCAAAACAGGCAAAGATCCCACATATTGCGCCTCCTATAGGCCCATTTCTCTCATTAACACGGATGCAAAAATCCTGCCCAAAGTTCTCGCTCACAGATTAGAAAACATCCTTCCGACCATCATATCTGAGGATCAAACTGGTTTTATAAAGGGTAGACACTCCTCCAAGCCATCAGGTCAAACATTGTTACAAACCAGCAAAATAACAAAACGATGCTGCACTTAAAATCACCTAGGAATAATTTAATTACCATGACAGAATTTGACTCAGTGGATCAAAATACTGTAGTAGACTTGGTTCAGCAATTGAAACCTTCCACGAGCTGTCTTGACACAATTCCATCTGGCTTTTTCAAAACCATTGTGAAATCTGTTCAGATCGATTTACAACAAATAATTAATTGCTCACTTCAATCAGGTGAACTTCCTAAATGTCTGAAAGTAGCCGCCGTCAAGCCCATTTTAAAAAAGAGAACACTGGATGTCTCCCTGCTAGCAAATTATAGACCAATCGCAAACCTTCCCTTCGTAACTAAAATAGTTGAAAAAGTGGTTTTTAATCAACTCAGCAATTTTTTGAGCTTAAACGGACTTTTGGATAAATTCCAGTCAGGTTTCCGACCTCATCACAGTACAGAAACAGCTCTGATTAAAGTACTGAATGATATAAGATTGAGCACTGATGCAGGGAAGGTATCAGTGCTCGTCTTGTTGGACCTCAGTGCAGCATTTGACACGATTGATCATAACATACTGTTAGACAGGCTGGAAACTTGGGTGGGATTAAATGGAACAGTCCTTAAATGGTTCAGGTCCTATTTGGAGGAAAGGAGTTACTTTGTGACCATTGGAAATTTTGAATCTGATCGAAAGGCCATGATATGTGGGGTCCCTCAAGGGTCAGTCCTTGGACCCCTGTTGTTCAGTCTGTATATGTTACCTTTGGGTCAAATGCTTCAGAACACCGATGTTGACTATCATAGTTATGCAGATGACACACAACTGTATTTATCTATGTCCCCAAATGACAGCAGTTCTATTAACGCATTGTGTCATTCTCTAGAGCAAGTTAACAACTGGATGAACCAAAATTTCCTTCAGCTGAACAAAAACAAAACGGAGCTCATTGTTTTCGGCAATAAACTAAAGAGGATTGCTGTTAAAAAACAGCTTGAGTCACTGTCTTTAGAAACTAAAGACCAAGTTCGAAATCTTGGGGTATTAATAGACTCAGATCTGACCTTCAGTAATCATATTAAATTTATCACTAAAACAGCCTTTTACCAGCTGAAAAACATATCCAGACTGAAGGACTGCATGCTTCAAGCAGACCAAGAGAAGCTTATCCATGCTTTTATCTCCAGCAGACTAGACTACTGTAACGGTCTTCTGACTGGACTCTCTCAAAAGAACATGAGACAATTGCAGCTCATTCAGAACGCTGCAGCTCGAGTTCTGACCAAAACAAAAAGATCAGAACATATTACTCCAGTACTTAAGGATTTACACTGGCTCCCTGTCAGCTGTAGAATCGATTTTAAAGTTCTGCTACTCGTCTATAAATCACTAAATGGTTTGGGTCCTGAATATATCCAAGAAATGCTGATTGAGTACAAGCCCAGCAGGGCTCTGAGATCTACAGACTTGGGCCAACTAGTGGAACCCAGAGTTCGAAGCAAACATGGTGAAGCTGCATTTAGCTATTATGCTGCACACAGATGGAATAGGCTGCCAACAGAAGTGAAGTCAGCCCCGAGTGTAAATGCTTTCAAATCCAGGTTAAAAACTTTGCTTTTTTCTTATACCTTTGATTAGGGACTTTTAAACAGCTTTAATTAAGTGTTTTTTTTAATTATTATTTTTATTTTTATTTTTTTATTTTTTATTTTTATTTTTATTTTTATTTTTATTTTTATTTTTATTTTTATTTTTATTTTTATTTTTATTTTTATCATTATCATTTTAAACTTCCTTATGTTAAATTTTTTAAAGTTTGTTGAATAATGTTTTAAGACTGTTAGTTTGTAACCTATTTTCATTTATTTTTCTTCCTCTGAATGTTAACTACTGTTTCTTGATGCTTATGTGTTGTCTTTCCTCGTGTAAAGCACATTGAGTTGCCTTGTGTATGAAATGTGCTATACAAATAAACTTGCCTTGCCTTGCCTTGCCTCCTTTAATATACGTAGATTATTAAATATTATCTATTCCACTCCTGAAGATACCCCTGAGTGTATAGTCTCCATTGATGCTGAAAAGGCATTTGATCGCGTGGAGTGGGTCTACCTGTGGGCAGTGCTGGAGAAATTTGGTTTTGGGCCGAACTTCATTGCGTGGATTAAACTGTTGTATTCTCATCCTACGGCCTTGATCCGAACCAACTCCCAGTTGTCTGATCCGTTTAGCCTGCATCGTGGAACCCGCCAGGGTTGTCCTCTCAGCCCCATGTTATTTGACCTGGTTATTGAACCTCTCGCCATTGCCATCCGTAGCTGAGATGACATCACGGGTATATGGAGAGGCAGCATTGAACATAAGGCCTCGATTTATGCGGACGACCTTATGCTGCTTATTTCGAATCCGACCACCTCTCTCCATTCGGCTCTGTCACTACTCGATCACTTTAGTCAATTATCTGGGTATAAAATAAACTTTGAAAAAAGTGAACTGTTTCCAATTGGCAATATTATATCTGCTTCAGACTTTAGCAATTTTCCATTTAAAATGGAAAATTACAAAATTTCCTATTTAGGCGTCACGTTTACCCGAAAGTAGAGATACACCGATAATCGGTCGGGCCGATAATCGGGGCCGATATTTGACATATTGGTACATATCGGTATCGGTCTGTTTTATTAATCTGACGGCCGATATGAGCGATCCATTTAAAACTCCGTCTTTTCGCTTCGAATGCAGCCCAGAGCGTCTCTGTCTGTTATGGAGTCCAACTCCAGCAATGTAACGCCCATAGCAGCATTTGATTGGTTAGCCGTGCAAGAGCCAGAACCAATCAGTAGTGTATGCCTGTATCACAGTAGCCGGTCACACACGCACCCACAGACACAACGCGACAGACACATGCTTCGAAGGTAAGTTAAAAGAGAAGAGACTCCGCCGATCGTTTCACCATGATAAGCTAAACACATTGAATTATGTTGTGTATTAAATGCACTATATGAATGGAGCTGCATTGCCTTGCATTGAATCCCCGCTAGCTAACAGTGGTGTGTTCAGCTTAGCATGTAGGCTAACACCCAGTAGCTAATTCGCTACTTGAACTACTCGGGGAGGGAATCACACACATTTTCACTTAATTAAGTAAATAATGTTTGTTAGAAAGGTTCCAAATATTAACAGTTGTCATTATTATATTGTCTAGTTCCATGTTAAGAGTAGAGTAACGTCATTATATTTACCTCTCGTGACGCACACATTACATTCTGGGTCATGTCCACTACTTGTTGCATAGCGGTTATTATGCAGTGAGATGCCACAGTGACACTAAATAGCGTTTAGTTACTTTATATTGTGTTTATTTGTCGCACTGGTTTGCCATTGTGTGCCTTAAGCTTCGACGTCGATTTGATTGACAGCTCGTTGTGCACCTCGTTAAAGTCCGCTCCGTAACTAATTAAGTGTCTCAAACACCGTTTAACTACACGAACGTGTTCTCTTCCGTATGTTTGGCATTAGTAGAGAAGTGCACTAAAGTATAGTGTGCTTATTTGCTCGTTTTGTCTCTCTTTTCACGTCATGTCTGCTGTCAGTTGGGACATTATGCTCTCAATGGATGCCACTAATATGTAACATCTACGGCCGTAGTCGGCTGCAATTAATGTTCAGTGATGTAATTTCGTTACGTGCCTCATACTTTGAATAATGAGCTCATGTTTGGTGTGTTGTATAACTTTCTCGTGTGTTAGTAACTATTCATGTGGACAGCTAAGACAGTGCTTGTTAATGTGAATTAGCAATGTTGCAGCCCAGTTATTATTTAGACAAGTACATCTGTGCCATTAAGTGATACAGTACAGTACAGTAGTGAGAGAATAGTGGGCCCATATACACACACGTGTCTATAAGTGTAAAACACATTAAACAGCAGAAAGTGGCAGCGGTCCACCGCAACAATGTCTGTTTAACCAAGTTATTCTTACTATTATTATAACCAAGTTATTTTACTCTACCTTTTTCTGCGTTGATTGGGGCATCCTAAGTGGCAGTAAACTACATGATGAAGTGTCTTTTGACAGTTCTCTTGTAGAGAGGAGTAGCATGATATTGCTGTTCTCGATTTAAGATCCTCAGCTTATCAAAACTGTCTATATGGTAACAATAACAATAATTATAATAAGGTCTACAAGAACTGTATGGTGTTCAGGGATGAATAGTTTTTCTCATGGAATTTTTTTTATTTTTTTTGCTGTAGTAATAAGTAATGCCACAGCTGATGCACATTTTGAATGACAGGGTTCCTCCTATTACTTCAAAATATAAAAATATAACATTTATAGAATAAAACTACAAGTATCCCAAATGCTATAAAAGGTAATGTCACATTGGCCCCCACATTTAACTCCCCCCGCCACCAACGTCTTATTGCAGATAGAAGGATGTAAAATGAAAAGTGCAGTGTGAGAATCCATTGTAAAGAACTGTTAGGGTTTGCATTATTCAAAAATTTGGTGCCAACATTTTAACTTTTACTGCAAATGAATATCGGCTTCAAATATCGGTTATCTGCCTCCTTGACTACCGATAATCGGAATCGGTATCGGCCCTGAAAAAAGCATATCGGTCTATCTCTACCCGTAAGCACAAAGACCTTTTTAAAGGGAACTTCTTGAATTTATCAGCTTATATCAAACAAATACTCAATGGTCACCACTCTCCATGTCCCTCGTTGGGCAAATAAATTCTATTAAAATGACAGTTTTACCGAAATTTTTGTACCTATTTCAGGCTCTACCAATTTTCATTCATAAATTTTTTTTTGATGATCTTAATTCAACAATCTCTTCTTATATTTGGAAGGGGAAAAGGGCCCGTCTTAACAAAACCCATCTACAAAAGACGAAGGCCGCCGGTGGTCTGGCTTTGCCTAATCTCCGTTTTTATTATTGGGCTGCCAACATGCGGTGTCTCACATTCTGGTCTCACTTTCATAATCGTCCGGATCCTCCTGGCTGGGTGGCAATGGAGTTGAGATCAGAGAAGGACGTATCCCTGGCTGCATTGATCGGCTCCTCTCTTCCACTCTCAACCAGATCTTTAAAAAATCCGGTGGTTAAACACTCAGTGAGGATCTGGTCTCAGTTTCGGAAGTTTTTCAAATTACACGACTTCTCACCATTTAGCCCAATATTATGTAATCATTTTTTCAAACCCTCACTCAATGACGACGCCTTCAAAGAGTGGAGTCAGAGGGGAATAGCACGCTTCAAAGATTTGTTTATTGATAATAGTTTGGCATCATTTCAACAATTACGCAATAAATTTGCACTTTTAAATTCAAATTTCTTCCGTTATCTGCAAATTCGACATTTTATACTTTCTAAATTGCCCACCACACTAAGTTCCGACAGGAATATTGTTGACATTGTCCTCTCCTCAAATCCATACCAGAGGAGGCTTGTCTCTCTTTTTTGCAGCATGATGTTGGCTCTGAAGATGACGTCTATGGATGGGATCAGGGCGGCATGGGAAGAGGACCTAGGTGCCCCCTTTTCTGAGGAAACATGGTCATCCGTCTTAAAACAAGTCAATTCCTCATCTCTGTGTGCTCGTCATAATTTAATCCAATTCAAAGTGGTTCACAGAGTTCACATCTCCAAAACCAAACTGGCCAGCTTTTATCCCGACATCAGCCCACTCTGTACCAAATGTAATATCTCAGACGGCTCACTCTTTCATATGTTTTGGACTTGTCCTAAACTTAGCAAATTCTGGACAGAGGTTTTTTATTCCCTCTCCCAGATTTTGACAGTGAGGGTGGAGCCGAACCCCCTTGTTGGTTTGTTCGGAGTCACAGAGGACGTTCGACTTTCTTCTGAACAGCGCCGCACCTTAGCGTTTGCCTCCCTCCTGGCGCGGAGGTCTGTCCTCTTCAGGTGGAGGGATCCCTCTCCTCCCACGCACGCCGATTGGCTGGCAGCTTTAATGACATGCTTGAAAATTGAAAAGATCAGATACTCTCTCCATTATTCTAATGGGAGATTCCTGCGTGCCTGGGGACCTTTTTTTAAACATGTGTCAGTCCTCTCAGGCCCTTGACATTCCACAATTTGACTTCTCTTTTATGTTGTTTATTTTGTTGACATTGGTTATCCATAATCATTACTAAAGCTGAATATCTAATGGTCATGAATCTTATTGGCAGTGACGGGGTTTAATTTTATGGTTTATTTTATTTTTGTTTCTTTTTTTTGTGTGTGTGCTGGATGTCAGTCCTGTGTTTCATTTCATTTAGTCTTTTTTTGCACTGGAAATCTATGCACTATTATTGCAAAAAATAAATAAAGAGATTTTGATTAAAAAAAAATTAACACTGGT
Organism: Festucalex cinctus; assembly: GCF_051991245.1. Lineage (NCBI taxonomy): Eukaryota > Metazoa > Chordata > Actinopteri > Syngnathiformes > Syngnathidae > Festucalex > Festucalex cinctus. The sequence continues at coordinate 3,778,826 of NC_135426.1, read as the reverse complement.
TGTAATTCGTGTTAATTTTGTCTGCCATTTTTAAATTTAGTCTTAATTTTAGTCCAATTTCAGTCACGCTTGTTGGTTTTTATCAGTTAGTGAACCTCATCCCATTTTTTAGTTAGTCCATTTTTAATACATAAAATGAAAGAAATGACTTTTTACAATATTTCATCCCGAGTTTCGTCCGCTTCAGGCTCCCCGCTGGTGGTGTCCCTGATCGGCGCGCTGCTCAAAGAGAAGCCCGAGCGTTGGAGCTACTACCTGCGCCAGCTGCAGCAGAAGCAGTTCAAGCGCATACGCAAGTCGTCGTCGTACGACTACGATGCGCTGGACCAGGCCATGGCAGCCAGCATCGAGGTGCTGCCCGACGAGCACCGACAGCTCTACCGGGACCTCGCTGTGCTGGAGCCTGACATCAAAATTCCCGCCACGGTGAATGCCCTTGTGGCAAATAGTCATTACAAAGGGAGTACTGTTTCAAAGTTTAGCACGTCCACCCCTCAGTTCTGAGGACTCAGGTTCGAGTCCAGGCGCCAACCTTCCTGGGTGGAGTTTGCATTTTCTCCCCGTGCCCGTGTGGGTCTTCTCTGGGTACTTCGGTCACCTCCCACATTCCAAAGACATGCAGGGCAGGTTAATTGGACGCTCTGAATTGTCCCAAGGTGTGCTTGTGAGTGTGGATGATTGTTCGTCTCTGTGTGCCCTGTGATTGGCTGGCAACAAGTCCAGGGTGTCCCCCGCGTACTGCCCAAAGACAGCTGAGATAGGCTCCAGCACCCCCTGCGACCCTTGTGAGGAATAAGTGGTCACGAAGATGTGTATATATATATATATATATATATATATATATATATATATATATATATGTGTGTGTGTGTGTATATATAACAGTGATACCTCGGCTCTCGAACTTAATTGGTTCCCAGAGAGTGTGTGTAAGCCGAAAAGTTCTTCTTCCGAACATTTATTTCCCATAAGAAACCATTAAAATGAGAATAATCCGTTCCCAGGTCCCTATAAAATATAATTTTCTACTAAATAAGCCTTAAAACTACACAAAAATATACCTTATTTTATGTATAATAAATGTGCTATTGTATTGTAATTAAAGAAATAAATTGTACTGTATAATAAAGTCGTTTTATTTTACTTTGTGATGGTAGTTCTTAAGGATAGTAGCAATGGTAGACTTACTTCATTCGCGAGCGTTTCACCGCGTAGAGTGTTTATGGAACGGTTGTCACTCATTCGCACTTTCGTGCTCACCGGAGCGGAGGAGGTTTGTCCCTTGGTGAAGAAGGAAGTGGAGCACTTTAGCGAGTCAACAAAAAGTGAGCACCGCCAACTACTTTCACCTCTTTCCTGGGACTAAACAGCCGTGGCACGATTTTCTCCTTTTTTGAGGTACGTGATGGCACTTTAGCTTTTTTTAGTGGCGCGAACTCCATTGACTACAATGCAAACGCGCCGCCGAATCGCCGTCCCTCGCTGGTAAGCATTAGGCTTAACACTAGCCTGTGGTGGGGTCTTTTTCGGTCCCATAATAGCAAAAGTACACTCAAAATGTCTATCAAACACAAACCGCGTCCGCACTAAAAGAAAGGGGGTGACGAACTGGGACGCCGTGAGCGTGCGTCAGCTTCTCGTGGCCGCCACCGTGGTGCTGTTCGACCGCGCGGTTTGGTTCGTCCGCCGAAAAGTAGTTCGTCAGCAGAGACTAAATTCTCGCGAATTTAATGTTCGTGAGGCGAAAAGTTCGTGAGCTAAAGCGTTCGTCAGCCGAGGTATCACTGTATATATATAGTTTGTGTGTATATATATATATATATATATATATATATATATATATATATATATATATATATATATATATATATGGCACCTCGTTTCTCCAGGTTTTGTCCGTCCTGTGGGATCTCGAGCCTGAGGAGGTGGAGGACATCCTGGAGGAGTTTGTCAACAAGTCCTTGCTGTTTGTGGACAATCACAGCAAACCTCAACTGTACTACCTCCACGACCTTCAACTGGACTTCCTCGTGGAGCAGAATCGTGCTCAACTCGAGGTCTGTTCGTGAAGGCCACTCGCCTTCACTTTAAAAAAAAAAAAAAAAAAAAAAAAGTTAGATTTTTGTGACGTGTTTGTGCTGCAGAACCTTCACACTAAGGTTGTGCGTCAGTACCAGCAGCACTACAGCGAAACTCCACCCACATCTGGGGACCAGGAGTGCCTCTACTGGATCCGGTTCTTGACCTACCACATGGCCAAAGCCAACCTCACCCAAGTAACAAACTGAACAATTAGGGAGAGGATTTCATATTCCTGATTGTGGTCTCGTCTTCCCAGGAGCTCTACTCCCTCATGTTCTCTCTGGACTGGGTCACCCACAAGGCGCAGATACTGGGCCCGGCTCATCTTATAAATGACTTTGTGGAATACGGACCCATTTTGGACAAAAAGGTAAGCAAGGTTAAGAATGTAGCATGGAGAATGGTTCGAGTAACTGAGGAGACCCCACTGAAATTATTTTAGTTTACTAAAACTAACTATAATGATAGCAAAAATGTCCTCCGTTTTAGTCTTTGGTAATTAATTTAATGCATCAGCCTTTGGGGATTATTTTAAATGTAATTTTAAATACCGACGTTTGAAAGTGTGTCACACAGAAGTGATGTCATCTAGCAGCAGCCAATAGAAAAGCACCTTCAAATGGCGTCGCTCCCATGCTGTTTTTGAAATATTATGCACAAATAATACACATTAACTCATTCGCTCGCCGCCATTTTCACAGAATCAATCCAGTTTGCTCCCGGCTGTTTTACTGGATTTTGACTGATTTTGGAAGGCCCACAGAATATTGTGTTCTATTGCTATAAAAACATGGAACCTATCAAAACAAAGATTAAAGTCTCTTCTTTCATCAAGAAAAAAATATATTTATGTCTGTTTCCATTTTGCAGCAATTAGCATTAGAATATAGCTTAGTTTGATAAATTTTCACAAATCTATTTTAGAATTGTAATTGAGCCTTTTTTTTCACCATGGCCCTGGTTGAGCTCTTATACTTTGCTGCCACCTGCTGGCCGTTTGTGTAATAACTACAATTTCTGCAACCGTTCTTTGCAGTTGAGAGGCTGCATCAAAGCCTTCTGAATGCACTAGCATAAAAAGAAAAAAAAACCCTGTCTTTCGGACACTTAAAACATAAAAAAAAATAAAATAAAATACATATTCATAAAACAAAAACAAATACTAAAACTAACTAAAACTAAGTATTTATATTTATTAACCCCCCCCCCCCAAAAAAAAAAAAAATATATATATATATAGTTAACAAAATAAAATCAAAATGAAAATGCTTTTTAAAAAACGAAAACTTATCTAAAACTATAATGACTGTATCGCAAAAATGTCTTTTCATTTTCGATCATTTAATTTCGTTGCCTTTAGGGAGGATAAAATATGTTTTTTAAGGATATTTATTTCACCGGAAAAAGGACGTTTGAAGTGACCTCATCTAGCAGCAGCAGCAGCCAATCAAAAAGCACCTTCAGATGACGTCGCTCCTTGGCGCTGTTGCTTTTTTCAATTTACTGTTTTTTTTTGTTTTTTTTTTAAATGTAGCGCGTAAGTAATACACATTTAAAAAATAATACTGAAACTAATTAAAATGTACCATTTATTAAATGACTAAAACTAATAAAAACCAACAAAACCACCCTGAAAACTAATTAAAACTAACTACAAAAAAATAATATATATATATATAATAACCCCACCCCCCTCCCCCTCCCTTCTTACAGAACAGCAACATTCGGAGTCACTTCCAGGAGTTTTTGTCCCTCAGCGGTCACCAGCTGGAGCAGCGGCCATTTCCCGACGTGGTCCAGCTGGCTCTGTCGCAGCCTCAGGCCTCGGAAGTCTATAGGCAGGCATTGCAGCAGGCGCGGGAGCGGGCCCGAAGCGGGAAACTCCACTTTGATTGGCTGTAAGCGAAGCGAAAGAAAGACTCGTTCACGTTGTCCCCACCAGACGCGTTTTCCAATTCGTTTGCCTCCGTGTCTAGAAATAAGAGCAGCGTGGAGAGTCTATCCCGGCTGGTGATCCATCCCCACCAGGGCTCCGTCTACGCCGCGTGCTTCTCCCGCGACGGAGCCAAAATCGCCTCCTGCGGAGCCAGCAAGACGCTCAAGGTATCTGCTTAGAAGCCATTCAAATAGCAAATACTGTACTCTGGATCTTTTTTTTTTTTTTTTTTTTTTTTTAGGACCTTACAGGTCAAATCGACTTGTTTTGAATACAAAAAAAAAACAAATACAAATGTCTTCATAACGGAGACAACTTTCTGTCAACAAATTTGTGTCTTTCTTAAACACTATTGTCATGCAACTTGCCTAGTCAATTGTTTCATTTTATAAACTGACAATTTTTTGTGTAACATTGCAAAAGTAAATACATAAATAAAATCACTTAAATATTAAATCCAATGAAATCAATATTGATATTCCTCAGAAATTGTGTGCTTCAAAGTGTCAAAACATAAAATATATTTTAGACTTAGACTTGACTTTTTTGATCCCTTTGGGATGGCTCCCTCTGGGAAATTTACATGTCCAGCAGCAATAAGAACAGATAATAAAATAAAAAATAATTCAATCAATCAATAAATAAGGTTATTACACCAGAGATTGAATTAATAATAATAATAATAAAATAAAAAATAAAAATTCAATCAATAAATAAATATGGTTATTACACCGGCGATTTAATTAAATAAATTAAAGTACCGTAAAGTGCCATATTTGTGAAGTGAAGTGCACGCTACACCCTCCTCCCCCCCAGTGAGGAGTTGTAGAGTACAATGGCACGGTGGACAAAAGAGTTCTTTAGTCTGTTGGTCCAGCACTTGGGGAGCGTCAGCCTTCTACTGAACAGGCTCCTCTGAATGCTGATGACAGTGTGCAGAGGGTGGCTGGTATTGTCCATAATATCAAGCAGTTGGTCCAGAGTCCTCTTCTCTGCCACTGTCACCAGAGAGTCTAGCTTAACGCCGACCACAGAGCCGGCCCGCCTGATAAGCTTGTCCAGTCTGTAAGAGTCCTTCTTGGATGTGCCGCCCCCCCCCAGCACACCACGATGTAAAAGAGGACACTGGCAACCACAGACTGGTAAAACATCTTCAAAAGTTTGCTGCAGATGTTGAAAGAACGCAGTCTCCTCAGGAAGTACATCCTGTTTTGTGTCTTCCTGTACAGGTGACGGGTGTGTGTTGTCCAGTCCAGTTTATTGTCCAGCCACAACCCAAGGTATTTGTAACTGTCCACCACCTCCACCTCAGCTCCCTCGAGCAGGACTGGTCGCGGTCCTGGTCTGGACCTCCTAAAGTCAATGACCAGCTCCTTTGTTTTAGAGGTATTGAGCTGGGGGTGGTTGGTGTGGCACCATGCAGCAAAGTCTCTGACTAGTCTCCGATACTCCTCCTCTCTGTCGTCTTGGATGCACCCAACGATGGCTGTATCATCGGCGTACTTCTGAACATGACACGTCTCTGAGTTGTAGCAAAAGTCCGAGGTGTACAGGGTGAAGAGAACAGGAGCCAGCACTGTGCCCTGAGGGGCTCCTGTGTTACTGACCACAGTGTCAGATAGGGGTGTGAATTGCCTAGTACCTGACGATTCGATTCGTATCACGATTCACAGGTCACGATTCGATTCGATACCGATTAATCCCGATACGAATTTATAAGTCGATTGTTGCGATTTTTTTTCATTCAAATTTAGAAAATACTAATCAGTAAGCTTGTAGAGTGTAAGATTTATATGAAAATGTATTATTTATTTATCTGAAATTTCAGTCTTATAGAGGTTGTAATCTGTTTCATGTTTGAACAGCATTAAAATAAAATATTAAGGCTTAATGTTCCGTTCATATAACATTCTTCCATGCTCAAGGTGTGAATCCTAACCCGAAGTCAGACGTTTTGTTAAATATTTTTCCATTAAAAATGGAAGTTTAAAAATCGATTCACACACACACACACACACAAAAAAAAAAAGGCAATGATGATAAGACGTTGAATCGGTAAGACTACCGAATGAACAATTCTGAGCTCTTAAAAAAATAAAAAATAAAAATAAATAAAATAAAATAAAATAAAACGATTTTTTTTAATTGAATCGATTCGAGAATCGCGCGATGTAGTATCGCGATATATTGCCGAATCGATTTTTTTTTAACACCCCTAGTGTCAGACGTGATGTCCTTCAGCCCGACATACTGTGGTCTGCAAGTGAGGTAATCAAAGATCCAGTTCACCAGGTGGGGGTCCACTCCCATCCTGCCTAGTTTGTCCCGAAGCAGAGGGGGCTGGATGGTGTTAAAAGCACTGGAGAAGTCCAAAAAGAGGATCCTCACTGTGCCACATCCCTTATCCAGATGGTAGTGGATTCGAGAAGGTAGAGGATGGCATCCTCCACGGCCACACCCGGTTGGTACACAAACTGCAGGCGTCCCAGGGCGTGCTGCACCTGAGGTCTGAGGAGGCTGACGAAGACCCGCTCAAACGTCTTCATCAGATGTGAAGTGAGTGCCACTGATCGGAAGTCATTCAACTCGCTGGCAGTGGCCCGGTTCTTTTTCGGAACAGGAATGATGCGGGATGCCTTCCAGAGTGTTGGCACTCTCCCAGTCTGCAGGCTGAGGTTGAAGATCTGTTTTACTGGTTCCCCCAGTTCTGCAGCGCAGGCCTTCAGTAGTCTTGGACACACTTTGTCCGGGCTAGCGGCTTTCCTGGGTCGGACCTTCCTGAGCTGCCCTCTGACCTGTTCCGTGGTGAGGAGTAGTGGTGACTGTGTTGAGATGTGGGGGTGAGGGGGAAGGAGGAGGAGGAGGGGGGTGGTGTGGTGTGAGGGTATGTGGAGGGGGGAGGGCGAGGGAGGGGCTGGTTGAACCTATTGAAAAAGTCATTCAGTTCATTTGCCCTCTCAACTGTCCCCTCTACGGCTCTGGTCTTGTGTTGAGACCTGTTATGGTCCTCACACCTTCCCAGACCTCCCTCATGTTGTTGTCCCTCAGCTTCTGCTCCACTTTCCTCCTGTAGCTGTCCTTAGCTTCCTTCACACACATCTTCACCTCCTGCTGTGCTGCTTTCATTGCCTCCTTATCTCCGCTCCTGAAGACAGCCTTCTTCTTGTTGAGGATAATCTTGACTTCCCGCGTTACCCATGGCTTGTTATTAGGGTAGTAGCGGAATTCTTGACAGTGGAGACTACATCTGCGCAGAAATTTACATAATTCCGTCAGACAGTGTGTCATCTCCTCTATGTCCTCACCATGTTTGTTCATCAGCACCTCCCAGACTGTGGTGTTAAAACAGTCTCTCAAGGCACTTTCCTTCTCAGGGGACCACCTCCTGACAGATCGAGTTGTCACTGGTTGCTTTTGAACCAGGGGAATATATATTTGCTGTAGCTGGACCAAGTTGTGGAGGGGAGTCACTCTGTATGCATCCAGTACGTTAACATACAGCAGATCGATCGTCCTGTTGTTCCTGGTTGGGCAGTCCACAACTTGATTAAAAGCAGCCAAAGTAGAGTCCAATGTTACATGGTTGAAATCCCCAGAGAAGGTGCTTTTCTATTGGCTGTTGCTAGATGACGTCACTTCTGCGTGACACATTTCCAGTCATCTTTATTCCGGTAAATATAAAAATAAATCTACTTAAAATTACATTTAAAATCATCCCCGAAGATCATGCATTAAATTAATTAGCAAAGACCTAAACAAAGGACATTTTTCGTTTTTAAAAAAGCATTTTCGTTTTTGTTTGATTTTGTTAAGTATTGTTTTTTGAATTTTAGTTTTTTCGTTTGTTTTAGTTAACTAAAATAACCTTAGTCATGACTTTGTTTCACTTTAAACTAAAGTACACTGTACTTCCATTGCATGTTCCCAGATTTTTAGGAGCACATCCGGTGAGAAGCTGACAGAGATCCAAGCCCACGACGACGAGGTTCTCTGTTGTGCCTTTTCCCCCGACGACCGTCTCCTAGCAACCTGCTCCAGTGACAGGAAAGTGAAGGTAAAACGAAAGTTCCGACTGGAACTACGGTTCTATGAGTCCCGGACGACCGCCAGAAGGCGGTGCTTTAAGCACTGAATGTTCCTTTCGCGCATGCGCAGTTCGAGTAATGCATACCAAATTAGTCACCTGTGACCCCTGGGTGACCCTAGAAGGGTATAAGTTCCGGTGTCACCCAAGGTTCGTTTCCTACGGAATCTTCTCGCGTGAACACGAGGATTCCGAGCGACAGGGCGCCCTGGCGGTCGTCCGGGACTCATAGAACCGTAGTTACAGTCGTAACTTTCGTTCTATTTCGTCCCTCCCGACCGCCAGAAGGCGGTGCTTTAAGCACTGAATGACTAATACTGGCGTAGTCGCGAGGGATCCCAGACACAAACCTCACTGAGAAGCCCCAGCAGGACCCAAGATCACGCCAAGCGGATGGGGAGAGGCGACATCCACGCTATAAAACCTGGAGAAGGTGCAAGGTGTCGCCCATGAGGCAGCAGCACAGATATCCTCCAGGGAAACACCCCTCAGGGCGGCCCAAGACGTGGCAACGCTCCTGGTGGAGTGACAGCGCACCCCTGACGGCAGGGGGCGGCCCGACAGCAGGTAGGAATGGTGAATGGCATCCACGACCCAGTGAGACAAGCGCTGCTTGGAGAGAGCGGAGCCCTTGGTAGGACCACCATAACAAACAAAAAGCTGTAACACTGCAAGGCTCTCACCGGACACAAGAGCTCCGGCCTGTCCCCGCCATCAGCAGGAGGGGGTACATAACGTGTAAGCCGTAGAGGCTGGTTAGAACGAGAGCCAGACAACACCTTGGGAATGAAGGCAGTGTTCGGCCACAGAGTGACGCCGGCGCCATCCGGGTGCCATCGCAGGCATTCAGGTCTAACCGACAAGGTCGCTGACACGCTTGGCGGAGGCAACGGCGAGCAAGAGTGCAAGTTGACCCTGATACCCAACAGGGCCACATGTGACAGGAGATCGGAGGTGTCCCGGATCACCTGAGCCCGCGACGGCGCGCAGAGGAGCCAGTCGTCGAGGTACGGCAGCACCTTCATGCCCGCAGACTGCAGGGGCGCCAGAGCAGCCTTCACAAACCGAGTGAAGACCCGCGGGGCGAGGGAGAGCCCGAAAGGGAGCACACGGAACTGCCAGTGACTGCCTTTGTAGGCAAAACGGAGAAATCGACGGTGTCGAGGTGCGATGGGGACGTCGAAGTAGGCGTCCTTCAGGTCTATAAACGTGAACCACTCCCCCTGGGCGAGCGACTGCAAGACGTCGTTCATGGTCAGCATGTGGAATGGCAATACCCTGAGATGTCTGTTGAGCCCCCTCAGGTCCAGTATCGGTCGGTATCCGCCGGTCTTCTTTGGGACAAGGAAGTACGTCGAGTAGAAGCCCCCGGGCTGTGCCAGGGGGTCCAGGGCCTCGATCGCGTCCTTGGTCAGGAGGGCGGACAGCTCCTGGTCCAGAGCTGAGGCTTTTGCCGGGTCGGCGATGAGAGTCACCCTGACCCGACAGGAAGCAGGAGGCCGGCGTCTGAACTGCAGCTCGTACCCGTGGGTCAAGATGGAGACCACCCATGGGCCCGAGGCACGAGCAGCCCAGTAACTGAGCTGCTGGTGGGAAAAATGTCCGACGGCCGGCCCCAAGGCCTCGGTCCCTGGCCCTCCGGCCCCTAGGGCCCCTAGAGGGACGGTGGACAGATGCGGGGATAGAAAAGGCCGAGGAAGGGCGCCTGCGCCGGAAGAAAGCGCTCTCAGACGCCGATTGAGCCTGTGGAGGCACCTCCAAATGCAGGAGGTCCAAGGCATTGCGCAGGACAGCCCGTATAGAACCATCCCCCGCCTCACTGGACGAACTCTGAGCGGACGCTGGAGAGTTCGGTCCCAAAACCACAGACCCCGGGTCACGGTCGTCGTCATGAAAAATGGAAGCCGAAGCCGCCAAGGAAATGGCGTCTTCCTCAGGAGGAAGGGGCAGACAGCAGTCGCGAAAGCGGCGACAAGCTGAGAGAAGGGGCGCGAACGCCACCTGCACAGCTGAAGCCAGGTGCGCACCGCAGGCGGGGCACGCACAAAAGTAAGTAAGACAAACAATCGAGCGAAAAGCGCGACGCCGTAAGCTGTGAGCGGGGACGCTGATGCTGCCCTCACCAGCAAAGGCACAAAAAAGGAAAGCAACAACCAAACGGCAACACCGCCGGAGAAGGCGGCGCTAATAAACCGAGAGAAGCGCTAACGCCGCCAAAGCCAGCGGAGGAAAAATAGGGTAAACCACGAGTTGTGGTAGCCAGGGCGCTAACGCGAGGCTAGCCACACAAAAACTCAAAACACCGCAGCAAACGCGAAAATTAGACAGCAACGAAGACAACAGAAGTAGTCAATAACCTTACCCCACGGGAGGTTAGAACACGCAACCACATCGGGTCACAAACGAAAGAAAGAAAAACACCGTCGCCGCAGCCTTTGGAGGGCGAACTACGCAGCTCCGACCAATCCGGTCACAAGGCTCCAAGCGGCGCGGTCAAGAGGATAAATACAAATCCCAATTCTTACACTCTTCGAAAATGTGTCGTATGCATACGCCACGCGAGAAGAAAAGAGGAAACGAACCTTGCGTGACACCGGAACTTATACCCTTCTAGGGTCACCCAGGGGTCACAGGTGAGTAATTTGGTACGCATTACTCGAACTGCGCATGCGCGAAAGGAACATTCAGTGCTTAAAGCACCACCTTCTGGCGGTCGGGAGGGACGAAATAGAACTGAAGTTTTCTTCGACTTGCCGCCACATTTGTTTTTGAGTGTGTGCACGTGCGTTTCTTTTCAGGTGTGGAACCCAGCGCGCGGCATGCTGTTGAGGGTCTTCGACGTGGAACACGAGGAGCAGGTCAACCACTGCCAGTTCACCAACACGCCACGCCGCCTCCTGCTGGCCACCTGCTCCAATGACAATTACTTGAACGTCAAGGTAAGGGCAGTGGTTCCTTGTAGAACTAGTTTAAATCCTTGACTTTCCCAATTGAAGTGGATGAAAATGCCATTAATCTGTTCCATCATCCCGTGAAGAAACAACAAAACTGTTTCTAACTAGGGATGCACGATGATATTGGTGGCCGATAATGTTCGGCAATTATCAACCAATTTGACGTCAAACAGGTAAACCAGATAATGTCAGTTGTTGTTGCATTTTTAAAACATGACTGTTTTGTTTTGGCAAACTCAAAATGCATTACTGGTTGTCTTTGAAGTGGAGATATCATTAAAATTCAGCTTCATGTTGCTTTACACAATGTTTACATGTATTTGTACATGTTAGACTTATAGTAGGAATCAAAAATATGTTTGTACTCAAGTTAATTTTTCAAACAATTATCGGCTTACTTATCCATTATTGACATTGGCACGTTCTAAATTATTGGCTTATCGGTATCGGTTGAAAATAGTATTGTCGTGCATCCCTATTTCTGGTGTGTTTTTATTAAGAGTGTGACGATATATCGATATTGCGATAAATCGTGATACTTCGTCTCCAGATAGATTATCGTTACGCCTACGCAAGTTTCGCGATATTTGTAGCTAATATACAGCCACTATAACGGCTCCATTGTTCATGACATAATGAGCAATTACTTGGTACGCCACGAGGGGAGCGCCTCTTAAGGGTGGCGTGGAAGTGGACGCAAGTCTTCAGGTGAAGAAGACTAATCAGCTTATTATTATTATTATTATTATTATTATTATTATTATGTATTTGTATTAATATTAGTATTATTTTATTTATATATTTTTTTTATATATATTTGATATATTTATGTATTATTATGTATTTATTAGGGTGTAACAAAGACCGATTCGATCCGGAAATCCGATTTTGAGTTTAACAATGCGAGTGCGCCGGCACACGGACTACTGTATTGGTCTAAAAATAGCTTGTGCCGGTCGATGGCCTGAGCAAGACGTCATAAATCGGTTTTATGTTGCTAATATATGAAATCAGGCTGTCTTATAAAACCACCAAAACAGTCCAGTTGCTATTGATTCAGTGCCTTAACCGTTAGGCATTATTGTGACCCGTTTTGGGCTTTTTGATGGTTCTGACCAAGTCATTTCAAAATAAGATAACGCCCAGGGGTTAAGAATAAAATGTCATCCTGGATGAATGAGAATATTATACACAAGCCAGCTGTTTAAACTGCATTTCCTTGACTCTAAGTCACGCGAAACTTCGCCCGGGAAACGGTGTTTGTGTGTGGGTGGAAAAAAAAAAAAAGTCACCCGAGACTTGTCGCAGTTATGTGAGTAAGGGAGCGCTTTTGCTTTCGGTTTTGGGAGGAAAGTGTTGGAAGACGCGGACACAACGTGCTCCGGCAAGTTTAATGTCCAAAGTATGGAAGCGATGTTAATTGACCTTTCGCATAAGCTCCGCCCCCCTTAGTTACTGTTGCTAGTCCGTCAAGCTTGGTGACTCCGACAGCACAAGCCTTGACGGGAAGACTTACACCGGCGTGTATTAGTGATTTCTTTTGGAGCAATACCAGTGCAATATCCTCCAGATCGAGGCAAAAAGGTTTACAATATGCAGTGGAGGGTTATAGTCATAATATTAAATTAGCCAGCGAAGGGGAAACATACAGGACGCACGCTAAATCTGAGAAAACCCCACGACCTATACTTCAGATGCAACCAGCACAGCATTATGGACCAGTCGTGCTCTTGTACTGCCGGGTAAGTTTTCTTACTTATATTAGTCTAGTATTGTTAAAATATGAGGATTACTGTTAGGTCAGCAAGTTAGCTAAACCTCTGTGTTTATAGCTAGCTAAACATTAGTGTGTTTTTTTTTGTCCTTGAAAGCATCAGATCAGTCATTGTTATTCTTTGTCCATCATGGGGGGGCGCTCCGACTGTCCTCTCCAAGAGTGATCGTATATTATGCATCCCGGGTGTTGGAAGGAGAGTCTTCGCATGTATTCGCTTTAAAGGAGAAGTTCAACAACTCAGAAGCTAGAAGAAAAAAGTAACAGAGTGCCGGGCCGAGATTCAAGCTGGAGACAAAGAGATTTATTTGACACAGACATACAAACAAGACATATATTCTGGCCAGAAGGGATCAGAAATCCGTCGGACAACGGGATGCACTGGTTTATATAGCCTGACTAGAGTCCACCCCCAAACTTTTTCCTTGGGCGTAACATCTTAAGGTAGCTAACGGCATTGGGTCACTACAAAATTTGTCCACTCCTACAAATTAGCCTAATTATTCATATGAATGTCTTTGGCCACTAGAGTGTGGAGACATTTTTCTCTTTTTCATTTATTATTTTGGATTTATGAAAATAATTCACTGAATAGAAAAATAAGCATGTGTAGTGGATAAAAAAATGTTGAAGACATCCTTATAACACGAGACTTTCAAAAATTAACACATAACGGGTGCTCCTCAAATTTGGCAGGCGGAAAAAATCTAATAAAAAAAAAAAAAAAAAAAAAAAGCTCCTTAATTAAGTGATGAATTGGGATCAATCCAAACTAAATTTAATCGATTTAATCAAAATATAATTGTTTGACAGCCCTAATCATCTCCATCAAGTCTATCAATCTAATGCTATAGTTTCTTTATTTTATTTTTCCTGCTATTTAACTTAACCTCCTCTCAATTCATTTGGTTCAGCACCTATTATCCTTCAAAGCGACTCCTGCAAAATTCATCATTAATAATTTCTAAATATATACTCAAGCATAAACTATCATTTCGTTATGCAATGGCTACGTATACATTTATTTATTTTTTATGCCTTCTTTGTCCCCTCATATTTTTCAAACTGCTATTATATCTACACTTACTCTTCTTATAAACTTCTACACACAGACTATTCCTTCCATAGATTATATATTCATTGGATTCAAACATCCTCGTTTCCCATCTCCCACTTCTGTACCATTCCTATCACCATCAACTCTGACCTTTCACACATACACACACATACACCTTCTGCTGTCCCCCTTCCCTCCGCCTTTCTCTCTCTCTCTCTGTCTCTCTCTCTCTCTGTCTCCGCCTCTCCCTCTCTCTCTCTCTCTCTCCGCCTCTCTGCCTCTCTCTCTCTCTCCGCCTCTCTGCCTCTCTTTCTCCGCCTCTCTCTCTTTCTCCGCCTCTCTCTCTCCCTCTCTCTCTCTCTCCGCCTCTCTGCCTCTCTTTCTCCGCCCCTCTCTCTCTCTCTCTCTCTCTCTCTCTCTCTCTCTCTCTCTCTCTCTCTCTCTCCGCCTCTCTCTCTCTCTCTCTCTCTCCGCCTCTCTCCCTCTCTCTCTCTCACTTCACATCATTCCTCACTTACGTTACAAATATTACTCTTAAGATTCCCCATTTTGGACCCTATCAATATCTAAAATTTAAAAGTACATTTTTTTACATCTTCAATTTAATTTATACAATCAAATTAAACCATTTGGACAATCATCTATCAAAAAGACTACCACAATGGACAAATCTTTGTTTCATTTTACTTAATTTCTACAAAGCCTCTCATAAATCTTCAAAACGGCATCCAACTAACATTTCACATTATTTATCCTTCCTTTACTATAGCTGTCCTCTCTCCCTTTTATTTTCACTGTCAACATTTTTTCTTTTGTTTACCGGATAAGCCTAGAATCAAAATTACACACCAACAATCCACATCAGCGACTAATCCTCTTCCTCCTACCCACTCCCCAAAAACAGTTAGCCTACAAAAGAAAAGAAATTTAAATCAAAGGAACAAAAGCACAAACACAACAATTTAAACATCTACATCCAACTTGCAACGCAACCCACAAAACAATTCACAATGTGATTCACAAATCTTTTTTCGACACTATTCCCACTATCCCACATTCCTTCCTTAACATGACCTGCTCAATACCAGCTACTCAGAAAAACACTCTTCAGTCTTTCACCAACCTGGCTCACACACACACGCATCGACCTTTTGACCTCCTCGCCCCTCACCCCGTGCCATGCACACTGATCTCTCCCCCTTTGCACACTTTCCTTCAATTTTGCTCAAACGCCATTATGCAACACTATGCAACTTACTTCCAACTATCAACTTTTTACTTGATTGTCCGTCCTGGACAATTCACCTTTTATACAAAAGTCCGCTGCCTGCCAGCGGTGCATGCTTTTTAAGCACAGACCAAAAGATACTACAACAATAGTTCATCTTGAACTAGCCTCGTCCTGAGGTGTTATAGTCAGAAATACAGCAATCTTAATGACCCAAACCTTCCTGGCTGGGGACACTGCAATCACTTGGCTCAATACAATTTCTTTAGCCTACTCCGAGGCTCTTGGACACACACACACAAAAAATAAGGTCTTCCTTGACCTAGAAACCCACCCGGATTTCACACACTTAGCACAATGCTTCTCGGCCTGCCCTGAGGCCGAAAAATAGGGTCACCTTAACCCAAGCAGGTGCTCAGTTACCAGTCAAATTCACATCACAATGAGTCCATCTCGGGCTTACAACAACGTCCACCTGGACGACCCTTCCTGGGATTTTAGAACAATAATGCTGTGGCTCACCTAGAGCAGACAACACTTGTAGCCTAACCTTTAGGCTCATTCAACAAAAAATAATAAATAGCCCGTCCTGGACCTCCCCTTCTTGGGGCACACACAACTGCAACAACGTCCACCTGGACGAGACCCGTCTTGGGTTTTAAAACAATAATGCTGTGGCTCACCTAGAGCAGACAACACTTGTAGCCTAACCTTTAGGCTCATTCAACAAAAAAATAATAAATAGCCCGTCCTGGACCTCCCCTTCTTGGGGCACACACAACTGCAACAACGTCCACCTGGACGACCCGTCCTGGGATTTTTAAAACAACACATCCAAAAAAACGGTCCGTCGTGGACTTACCCTTTGCGTCCTGCAAACGATCCACACTATCGGCTCATCTTAAACCGCACTCGCAACAAGAGTTTTATCTGTTCATCTTGAACAGAACATTCACACTGTCGACTTATCTTAAGCCGTGCTCGTAACAAGAGCATAAATTGCCTCTACATTTAACAACACGAAGACAAACAATATAGCCATTCATCCACTAAAGCTTTTAGACAAAATATGCATGCATTGTGTACATCTTAAGTCCGGCCCTACACATTACAATCTTAATTTAATACAGTCAATGCATAACTCTAACTATTAAAATTTTATATATATATATATATATATATATATATATATATATATATATATATATATATATATATATTTATTTATTTATTTTTTAAATCTAATTATACTCATCTTTAATCCTGTTCTTTTCCGGTTCTTTTAAATCCTGGTCACGGGCACCAAAATGTTGTTTCGTCGGCCCGGACGAGAGGCAGACGGCCGGACCGAGATTTACGTCCCGGCGGAGGCCGCCTTTGCCCTCCCGCCGGGCCGACGCTCAGGGGAGATATGTCGGGGAGGGGGGGGACTGTCCTCTCCAAGAGTGATCGTATGTTATGCATCCCGGGTGTTGGAAGGAGAGTCTTCGCATGTATTCGCTTTAAAGGAGAAGTTCAACAACTCAGAAGCTAGAAGAAAAAAGTAACAGAGTGCCGGGCCGAGATTCAAGCTGTAGACAAAGAGATTTATTTGACACAGACATACAAACAAGACATATATTCTGGCCAGAAGCGATCAGAAATCCGTCGGACAACGGGATGCACTGGTTTATATAGCCTGACTAGAGTCCACCCCCAAACTTTTTCCTTGGGCGTAACATCTTAAGGTAGCTAACGGCATTGGGTCACTACAAAATTTGTCCACTCCTACAAATTTTCCTAATTATTCATATGAATGACTTTGGCCACTAGAGTGCACTGCAAGATAGGAGTTTAACTTGGTGCAGTACTATCTTGTGACCATTGGGGGCACTGTTACTCCACGTAAACTTAGGCTCGCAACCTTTGGCCTAATTTAAAGCTGACCTCTGCATGAACTTCATGGTTACGCAAGCTCATGTGTACCTTCCTGCTCATAAATCTTGCGGACAAGACATTTTTATGGCCCGCACCTGGTGTTTGGCTCACTCACTCACATGTAGCACGTGTAGCTCACGTGTTCGGAAAACCCCTATCTCACAGAATGCCTTCAAGGCCAGCCAGAGCACACGTGATCGGAAAACCCCTACATATGTCTGCTGGGTCAGAAGAAAGGAAAATGTGTCAGAGCAGGTTTGGGCCAAACCAGGTGGCTTTTTTCAGGGATGGGGCATGAATCTACATAGATAACTAAAATTATATACGTCACAAGCACAAGGTTGGGATACTCCGGAGACGGGTGTCCGTTCACAAAATGCTGCATGAAAAATGAAAACAAGATAATCTCGGGGCACTTATTAGGACGCTAAGTTTTCCAAAATTGACGAGGCTTTGTGTTAACGTTAGCTCGCAACATTTAGACAAATGCAAAAGCTAACAGAAGACATTAAACTAACATTAACCACTGACTGAACAAGCTTAACTTAGATGGCAATGACATTCTTGTAATATATATTATTCATTAATAGTAACTACTAGGGGTGTGAATTGCCTAGTACCTGACTATTCGATTCGTATCACGATTCACAGGTCACGATTCGATTCGATACCGATTAATCCCGATACGAATTTATAAGTCGATTGTTGCGATTTTTTTTCATTCAAATTTAGAAAATACTAATCAGTAAGCTTGTAGAGTGTAAGATTTATATGAAAATGTATTATTTATTTATCTGAAATTTCAGTCTTATAGAGGTTGTAATCTGTTTCATGTTTGAACAGCATTAAAATAAAATATTAAGGCTTAATGTTCCGTTCATATAACATTCTTCCATGCTCAAGGTGTGAATCCTAACCCGAAGTCAGACGTTTTGTTAAATATTTTTCCATTAAAAATGGAAGTTTAAAAATCGATTCACACACACACACACAAAAAAAAAAAAAAAGGCAATGATGATAAGACGTTGAATCGGTAAGACTACCGAATGAACAATTCTGAGCTCTTAAAAAAAAATAAAAATAAAATAAAAATAAAAAATAAAACGATTTTTTTTAATTGAATCGATTCGAGAATTGCGCGATGTAGTATCGCGATATATCGCCGAATCGATTTTTTTTTAACACCCCTAGTGTCAGACGTGATGTCCTTCAGCCCGACATACTGTGGTCTGCAAGTGAGGTAATCAAAGATCCAGTTCACCAGGTGGGGGTCCACTCCCATCCTGCCTAGTTTGTCCCGAAGCAGAGGGGGCTGGATGGTGTTAAAAGCACTGGAGAAGTCCAAAAAGAGGATCCTCACTGTGCCACATCCCTTATCCAGATGGTAGTGGATTCGAGAAGGTAGAGGATGGCATCCTCCACGGCCACACCCGGTTGGTACACAAACTGCAGGCGTCCCAGGGCGTGCTGCACCTGAGGTCTGAGGAGGCTGACGAAGAGCCGCTCAAACGTCTTCATCAGATGTGAAGTGAGTGCCACTGGTCGGAAGTCATTCAACTCGCTGGCAGTGGCCCGGTCCTTTTTCGGAACAGGAATGATGCGGGATGCCTTCCAGAGTGTTGGCACTCTCCCAGTCTGCAGGCTGAGGTTGAAGATCTGTTTTACTGGTTCCCCCAGTTCTGCAGCGCAGGCCTTCAGTAGTCTTGGACACACTTTGTCCGGGCTAGCGGCTTTGTGTCTTTCTTAAACACTATTGTCATGCAACTTGCCTAGTCAATTGTTTCATTTTATAAACTGACAATTTTTTGTGTAACATTGCAAAAGTAAATAAATAAATAAAATCACTTAAATATTAAATCCAATGAAATCAATATTGATATTCCTCAGAAATTGTGTGCTTCAAAGTGTCAAAACATAAAATATATTTTAGACTTAGACTTGACTTTTTTGATCCCTTTGGGATGGCTCCCTCTGGGAAATTTACATGTCCAGCAGCAATAAGAACAGATAATAAAATAAAAAATAATTCAATCAATCAATAAATAAGGTTATTACACCAGAGATTGAATTAATAATAATAATAATAAAATAAAAAATAAAAATTCAATCAATAAATAAATATGGTTATTACACCGGCGATTTAATTAAATAAATTAAAGTACCGTAAAGTGCCATATTTGTGAAGTGAAGTGCACTCTACACCCTCCTCCCCCCCCAGTGAGGAGTTGTAGAGTACAATGGCACGGTGGACAAAAGAGTTCTTTAGTCTGTTGGTCCAGCACTTGGGGAGCGTCAGCCTTCTACTGAACAGGCTCCTCTGAATGCTGATGACAGTGTGCAGAGGGTGGCTGGTATTGTCCATAATATCAAGCAGTTGGTCCAGAGTCCTCTTCTCTGCCACTGTCACCAGAGAGTCTAGCTTAACGCCGACCACAGAGCCGGCCCGCCTGATAAGCTTGTCCAGTCTGTAAGAGTCCTTCTTGGATGTGCCGCCCCCCCCCAGCACACCACGATGTAAAAGAGGACACTGGCAACCACAGACTGGTAAAACATCTTCAAAAGTTTGCTGCAGATGTTGAAAGAACGCAGTCTCCTCAGGAAGTACATCCTGTTTTGTGTCTTCCTGTACAGGTGACGGGTGTGTGTTGTCCAGTCCAGTTTATTGTCCAGCCACAACCCAAGGTATTTGTAACTGTCCACCACCTCCACCTCAGCTCCCTCGAGCAGGACTGGTCGCGGTCCTGGTCTGGACCTCCTAAAGTCAATGACCAGCTCCTTCGTTTTAGAGGTATTGAGCTGGGGGTGGTTGGTGTGGCACCATGCAGCAAAGTCTCTGACTAGTCTCCGATACTCCTCCTCTCTGTCGTCCTGGATGCACCCAACAATGGCTGTATCATCGGCGTACTTCTGAACATGACACGTCTCTGAGTTGTAGCAAAAGTCCGAGGTGTACAGGGTGAAGAGAACAGGAGCCAGCACTGTGCCCTGAGGGGCTCCTGTGTTACTGACCACAGTGTCAGATAGGGGTGTGAATTGCCTAGTACCTGACGATTCGATTCGTATCACGATTCACAGGTCACGATTCGATTCGATACCGATTAATCCCGATACGAATTTATAAGTCGATTGTTGCGATTTTTTTCCATTCAAATTTAGAAAATACTAATCAGTAAGCTTGTAGAGTGTAAGATTTATATGAAAATGTATTATTTATTTATCTGAAATTTCAATCTTATAGAGGTTGTAATCTGTTTCATGTTTGAACAGCATTAAAATAAATATTAAGGCTTAATGTTCCGTTCATATAACATTCTTCCATGCTCAAGGTGTGAATCCTAACCCGAAGTCAGACGTTTTGTTGAATATTTTTCCATTAAAAATGGAAGTTTAAAAATCGATTCACACACAAAAAACAAAACAAAAAATGCAATGATGATAAGACGTTGAATCGGTAAGACTACCGAATGAACAATTCTGAGCTCTTTAAAAAAATAAAATAAAATAAAATAAAATAAAAAAATAAATAAAAAAATAAATCGATTTTTTTTATTGAATCGATTCGAGAATCGCGCGATGTAGTATCGTGATATATCGCCAAATCGATTTTTTTTTTCAACACCCCTAGTAACTACAATAACTTTGATATCGTTTTGTTATTGCCCCGAAAGCAAACTACACTACAGCTAGCTAGTTAGCCCGATAGAGTTAGCATAGTCTTACCTTAGCACAGTCCGATTTACATACTCCGTAGGCACACCGGTTCATCATTTTGGAGGTCCGGAGCTTGTTAATGGTTGTCACTCTTCTTCCGTAAAGTTTTATGGTGGTTAGCAGTCTCGTAAGCCATCAAATAAAATCAATCAGACTATGGACGTCATCGAGAGCTGAGTAAAGCGTGACGGACTATGCTTACTTAGCAACGGTTGCTAAATGTGTGATTGGTCAATGCTCGTTTGGGGGGCGGAGTTTGCGAAAGGTCAATTTTATATGAACAACGTCATGTACAGAGTACTGCAGAGTACTGCGAGTACGGCAGATGTACATACAAGCTGGCATGGAACAGCGGTGTTCAGACCAACGGAAAGACAGACAGGACTTCTTCCAATTAAAACGCCCACAACCAGATAAAACGTAATAATAACGACCTTAATAACCTGATTTATTGTTAAACACTTAAGCCATACTGCGTTGTGGAGAATGAGGGCTTTCAGGAGTTGGGACATGATAAAAACATTACCGTCCCTAAAAGCTGTTTTCGAGCGCCGCTCAGCCGTCGATTTCTATATAACATGGATGTCCGTGTGCTCATCAAATCAGCAAGCGCGCTAATACTCCAGTAGTATATATATCTGTGCTGACGACGGAAGGGTACGTCATTCAATTCCCTCGCTGTAAACATGCTAACCAATGCTAGCGTGTGTACATGTCAACAATAACTCTTGAGTTAAGAGAACGAAAAGAAAATGCTACCATGCTGTCCTGGCTCGAAGCTTAAAAAAAGGAGCACGTTCAGAGGTGGATTTGCATGCTGATACAGCACGGACGTAAAAAATAACATGGGCTTATGCTGAAGACTGCGGTGAAGTTAGTTTTAGGTTGGATATTCGATATTCGACAGACATTCGCGATGCCTCCGTCTCCGGGGGAAGCTGCGGGAAAGCCGCTCCCAGGAAGCCGCATCTACACTGCAGGAAAGACGCTTCGACGGCGATACGCTCCGGGCTCCCGGGCATTTTCTTGTTTGTCCTAATAAGTATAAAATAGGTGTGGGAGAAGCTCTAAATGCAAATTTAGTGCTTGTGTGGATTAATAAACTATCTATCGATCGATCTATCGATCTAATTGTAATTGTTTTAAGTTAATTAGTTTACATGTAGTAAGGTGGCACTTTGAAAAAGATATTAATTAGTAGTTACAACTTATGAGTGGAGTATTTTATTAGGCAGATGCATGTAAATTGTGAAAGTTACAAGATTTGTATCATTTTAAATGAAACAAGATATTCAAACCGTTAATGGAGTAACAAAATAATTGTAAATTAATTTGACAATTAACTAATTGTTGAGTTTTCAAATAATCATTGCACCGCTACACCGAATCGAACCGAATCGAATTGTAATCCTACTGAATCGAACATCGAATCGTAATCCTACTGAATCGAATCGAACCGAATCATTTAATTTTAAAATCTAATCGTCCTTGTATCGGCTCGCACCCCATATATCGAGATGCGTATTGAATCGTCTTGATTGGAGAGACTTACACCCTTTGTATTTTGTATTATTTTTATTATAATACTATGAATTATTTTAGTATTTTTTTAATTTCTTTTTTATCATTTATTTATATGTATTGATTTTATTTTATTTTTATTTATTACTATTATTATTATTTTATAATTAGTTTTATCGTGGATTTATTACCTTAGCAATATATCGATCATCGCGGTATCATCACAGAGAGAGATAATCGTTCTTGTGAGCCTTGTATCACATATATCGTTTCGTGAGGGAGCCAGAGGTTCCCACCCCTAGTTTTTTTTTAAATATATTATTTGTCTAATTTTTTATATTATCTGACTACATATGTTGAGAAATGTGTGTTTTGTTTTAGCTGTGGAACCTGAACAAACCATCCTCACAGAATACCATGTTTGGCCACTTTGAGCCGGTCAACCACTGTTGTTTCTCCCCCGACGACACCTACCTGTCCACCTCCTCAAACGACGGCACCGTTAAGGTAAACATGCTCTTGTCAATCTCAGCCCCCCACCGCCCACCCCCATCTCCACCGAAAGAATGTCAAAAAAAAAAAAAAAAAGAATGCATCTGTGTATGTGTCCTTACCCCCAGCTCTTTGAGGTGTCTTCTGCTAACGAGTGGAAGAGCATCAACGTGCGGGAGTGGTGCGCCGATGCCGGCGAGGAGGTTCCGGTCAAGTGCAGCACGTGGACAGGCGATTGCAAGCGGCTGGTGTGCGCCGTCAGGAGCGCCGTGCTGGTGAGTGCAGGCCGTCAAATTTGATGGTGTCAATTTGGACGACTTTTGTTTTGCTTACGTGTCAGTTTTTGCGGCAGGTGATGGACGCAGGGACGTTCCAGATGCTGTTTGAGATCCGAACGGATCGCCTGAGCATGGTGCAGTATTGTCACATGTGTCCCACCAGCAACCTGCTGGCCATCGCCTTCTCCAACTACGCGGTGGAGGTACGAGACGTAAACTGAGGATGGGCGGACTTTTTAGCTACAGGGACAAATATTATTTTTTTTCCCCTTTTAGATCATGTTCTAACAGTTCCCAAAGTTTTTATACCAAGTACCGTAGTGCAGTAGCATAGTAGGCCCAAGTTTTTATAAACACATATATTCCTAAGAATATGGTATCTCATTTTTTTGCTTATAAGTCACTGCAACATTATGCACAGTTTGTACATCAACACTATGATTTAATATAGAAAAATGTAGAAAGGACTGAAATGATTTGATTCAAATTACTGAACATAGAAGTGAAATTAACCTAAGTAAAAGTTTTGGTTCTTAAAGGGATACTTGACTCTAGGGGTGTGAATTGCCTAGTACCTGACGATTCGATTCGTATCACGATTCACAGGTCACGATTCGATTCGATACCGATTAATCCCGATCCGAATTTATAAGTCGATTGTTGCGATTTTTTTTCATTCAAATTTAGAAAATACTAATCAGTAAGCTTGTAGAGTGTAAGATTTATATGAAAATGTATTATTTATTTATCTGAAATTTCAGTCTTATAGAGGTTGTAATCTGTTTCATGTTTGAACAGCATTAAAATAAAATATTAAGGCTTAATGTTCCGTTCATATAACATTCTTCCATGCTCAAGGTGTGAATCCTAACCCGAAGTCAGACGTTTTGTTGAATATTTTTCCATTAAAAATGGAAGTTTAAAAATCGATTCACACACACACACACACACACACACACACACACACACACACACACACAAAAAAAAAAGGCAATGATGATAAGACGTTGAATCGGTAAGACTACCGAATGAACAATTCTGAGCTCTTAAAAAAAAAAAAAAAAAAAAAAAAAAAAAAAAAAAAATCGATTTTTTTCTTTATTGAATCGATTCGAGAATCGCGCGATGTAGTATCGCGATATATCGCCGAATCGATTTTTTTTTAACACCCCTACTTGACTCATTGAGCCATTTTCAGCGGTAATGAATACCTTTAAAAAGTAATTTTTCTACTTGCTGTCGACTGATGATGACATCACCTGTGCTGACAACCAATCATGGCTCAGTTTACTGGCCAAACCCAGAATACGGGTGAGCCATGATTGGCCGTTACATACTTCCTCAGCACAGGTGATGTCATCATCAGTCGACAGCAAGTAGAAAAATTACTTTTTAAAGGTACTAATTGTTAACTTTGTGTTCCTATTTGAAATGCTGTATTGTATTAAGTGTTACAGCTCCCCCTATTGTTGAACATAGGGAAAGGTTAGACATGCGCAGTGGATGTTTTAGTTTGGGGGTTTTGGGGAAAGGGTGGAAGGCAAGCAGGTGTTCGAGTCGGTGGAATAAAAGTTTGAAAAGACCACAAACGTCGTGTTTGATTGGTACAAGTCAACATTGGTAGCAGAGGATGGTTTGAGAATGGCTGCGAACTACAAGGTACCGCCGAAGTTTGACGAAACCAGACCGTATGAGAGTTGGAAAAATGAAATCAGCGTTTGGAAAAGGATCACGGAGCTGGACAAGAAAAACAAGCGCTTGCTTTGGCTTTGGGGCTGGAAGGAAGAGCCCGCGAAATCGCTATGGAGATTCCAGCTGACGACTTGGACAAGGATGATGGTATGGTATGGACACATTATTAGCTAAACTGGACGGTGTTTTTCTAAAAGAGGAAAAGGATCGTACTTACGAAGCCTATTCTCATTTTGATCGAATTACGAAAGACAGCTCCGTTTGAATGGAAGATTACATCATAGACTTTAAACAGCGTTACAACCGGATGAAAAAATATGACATGACACTACCTGATACTGTGTTAGCATTTAAGCTGCTGGAGACAGCTTGTCTCGACGAAAAAAACAGACAGCTCGCGCTAACGGCATGCACGGAGTTGAATTACTCGTCAATGAAATCTGCGCTCAAACGGATTTTTGGAACGAAAACGACCAGTTCGTCGAACACGATACAGCTGAATCAGGACGCAGCTTTTCTCACGGATCAACGAGAAATAAAAGGAAAACGAAACACGTCGTTCAAAAGTGGTCAAATCAGGACACCGTTACCAGGCACCAATCCATTGGATAAATTTGGCAAACGTTCGAGGTGTGCTGTGTGTCAAAGCACATTTCATTGGGCCAAAGACTGCCCCCATAAGAGGAATGAGCAAGTAAAAATAATTGAAGATGAAAATGTGGATGAAGTGAACATAACATTGTGGACACAGGACCCCATGTCTGACTCAGAATTTTTTTTGACTGAATCTTTTGGAACAGCCATTATAGACACAGCGTGCACTCGCACAGTATGTGGTGAGATGTGGCTGGATAGCCATGTTAACCAGCTCAGTCAAAAGCAAGTCAACAAGCTGATGAAAACAGAGCACCACAGTTGTCGGCCATTTCGTTTTGGTGATGGAAAAATAGTATATTCCAACAGAAAAGTGAGACTTCCGGCTAAAATAGGACAAACAAGATGTAATATTGACACAGAAGTGGTCAATGTTGACATTCCCCTGTTGTTGAGTAAAACATCCCTCAAGAGGGCTGGAGCAATTCTAGATATGGAACATGACAAAGTGGTAATGTTTAAGCAAACAATACCCCTGGAGTTCACCAGTTCGGGACATTACTGTGTGGACATAAGAGATGAAGATGACACTGGGAATGAAGTGAAGGATTTGCAAACAACAACTAAAGAAGAAGTCCTTTTGGTGACTGAAAATATGCGTCCAGATGAAAAGCACAAGGTCCTACTCAAGCTTCACAAACAATTTGGCCATGCATCAGCAGACAGACTGCAGAAGCTTATTCAAAGTTCAGGGAACAAAGACAAAGACTGCCTCACTATTTTGCAACAAATAGTACATGACTGCGACATATGTCAGAGATACGGCAAAACTAAGCCAAAGCCAGCTGTTGGACTGCCACTAGCTTCAGAATACAATGAAACAGTGGCAGTAGATCTGCACGAGTTGGAGCAGAATGTGTGGTACCTTCATGTCATCGACCAGTTCTCCCGCTTCAGCGCAGGAACTATAGTGAAAACCAAGAAGGCATCCGAAATCGTCAACTCCTTCATTCACACGTGGATAAGTGTGCATGGACCTCCACAGCGCATCTTCAGCGACAACGGTGGAGAATTCAACAACGAGGAATTCAGGGACATGGTGGAGAATTTCAACGCAGAAGTAAAGACGACAGCGGGGTACAGCCCTTGGAGTAATGGACTATTGGAGAGACACAATCAGATTCTTACAGCCATCATCCTCAAGGTAAAACAGGACAATGGCTGTGATTGGCAGACTGCTCTGGACTGGGCCATTATGGCGAAGAATTGCATGCACAGTGTTCATGGGTACAGCCCCCATCAACTTGTATTTGGTCAAAATCCTAACCTACCTTCTCTGTTAGTCGATAAGTCGCCTGCACAGGAAGGTACAACAATGAGCGCTAAGGTGGGAATACATATATCTGCTCTGCATGCTTCTCGAAAAGCTTTCACTGAAGCTGACTGTTCAGAGAGGTTGAGGAGGGCACTGCGTAAGCAGCTCAGGCCAACAGATGAAAAATATGAAACAGATGATAAAGTCTATTACAAACGAGCAGACAGTGCAGAGTGGAAAGGACCCGGGGTCGTTATTGGT
Source organism: Festucalex cinctus (assembly GCF_051991245.1). Classification (NCBI taxonomy): domain Eukaryota; kingdom Metazoa; phylum Chordata; class Actinopteri; order Syngnathiformes; family Syngnathidae; genus Festucalex; species Festucalex cinctus. The sequence goes on along the minus strand of NC_135426.1, from coordinate 3,751,930 downwards.
CAAGATGGAGTTGTTGTGTTTGTCAGACATGGAGGTGTGCTTGTTAGAGTGCATCATTCAAGGCTCAGAAAGACACACACACATGATTATTATAAAAGTACAGCAGTACAAAATGTTTGCAGTGAAATCAGGAGTGATAATGTGCAAAGCAGGGTGACAGAAACTATACAGGATGTGACACACAGTGAACAGCTAGACAATGACGATGAACAAAATGGAGACAGAGAAACCAATGTAGGAGAAGGGGTACATCCAACAGGGACACAAATTGAGATTGAGCACAATGCTGTACATGATAATCCTGTCATTATTGACAGTGTAAAGTTGAAACAAGGACAGACTGTAACTTTTATGAAAAGGAATGAGGATGTCCCTATGAGAGCAAAAGTGCTTGGCAGAGCAGGCAAAGCCACAGGCCAGTATAAAAATTGGTATAATCTCCAATATATTCAGTCTGATGGTAGCGACGGTAAAAAGGAAGCAGTTGATATGTCAGGTGTTGATCATCTCGACATTGAATCGGAAGTCCTGAATGATGATGTACTTATTACAAAAGACATATCATTTGATGCAGCTAAACAGGAAGAGATCAAAAGCTGGTATGACAATGATGTTTTTGTGGAAGTAGAAGATACAGGCCAAAAAGGTATTTCTACTCGATGGGTATGTAGTCTCAAAGAAAGTGACAAAGGTATAGTACCTAAAGCCAGACTTGTTGCCAGAGGCTTTGAAGAGTTTAATATTCAAGAGCTACAAAAGGATTCACCAACTTGTGCATCTGAATCCCTCAGGTTGCTGTTGACCGTGATTTGTCAAAATCAGTGGAAAGTCCATTCTATGGACATAAAGTCGGCTTTTTTGCAAGGCATGGAGTTATCAAGGGACATTTATGTCCGTCCACCTCTAGAAGCAGGCAGAAATGGAATGTTGTGGAAACTAAAAAAATGTGTATATGGTCTTGCTGATGCATCACTATATTGGTATAACAGAGTCAAAGAAACAATGGAGGGCACAGGTGGACAAGTATCAAAAGTGGATCCTGCAGTCTTCTACTGGTTAGACGAGAGACGCAAAGTTACTGGTGTGCTTGCATGCCATGTAGATGATTTTCTATGGGCAGGTTCATCAGACTTTTCTTCTGATGTGATATCTCAACTTCAGTCAGCATTCCATGTTGGACGTGAGGAACACGACAATTTCCGTTATGTGGGAATGGATATTGTTTCTGTTAATGGTGTGATACAGATGCATCAGCACGGCTATATTGAAAACTTGCAACCGATTCACATCCAACCAGCGCGTGCTATACAGAGGGATTCACCTGTAAATGAAACTGAAAGAGAGCAACTTAGGTCAAAGATAGGACAGATCTTGTGGGTTGCTAAACAGACGAGACCCGATGTAGTGTTTGACTCGTGTTGTTTGGCATCCAGTTTAAAAAATGCCACAGTGCAATCTATTCATGATGCAAACAAGGTCATTCGGAAACTCAAAGCTGACAAGGTGACACTGACGTTTCATCATTTGGGGAATGGTGATTTAAAACTAACCGTTTTCAGTGATGCTTCATTGGGAAACCTCCCGGATGGAGGTACGCAAGGTGGTACATTGATCACCCTTATGGGAGATAAAGGAAAATTTTGTCCTCTTAGTTGGCAATCCAAGAGGATTAGACGGGTGGTTAGGAGCACCCTCGCTGGTGAAACGCTTGCAATGTCAGACGGTATAGACAATGCTGTTTTCCTTGCAGCACTCTTCTCTGAGCTTAACACAGAGTCTACGAAACTTAATGCTCCTGGGTTGGTCTGTGTCACTGACAATCACTCTCTGTATGACGCCCTCAAATCAACAAAACAAGTCACAGAGAAAAGGCTGCGATTGGACATTAGCGGAATCAAAGAACTCCTTCACAATAAGACAGTTAAAGAGGTGCTCTGGTCAGTGACAAAGGCTCAACTAGCTGAGTGTTTAACAAAAAAGGGAGCATCACCTCTGGTCCTCTTGAAAGCACTCAGTGTAGGACTGTGGTGTTCAATTTGAATGTGTTTGCCCCCTTAAAAAAAAAAAAGATAAAAAAAAAAAGAAAAGAGGGGTAGTTTGTATGTTTGAATTTATGGGTTCTTTTACTGTTGTTTTGTATGCACTTTGCTTATTTTTTTTTATTTGCCCCTGCTTCTATCAGTAAGAATTCTGATGTCTTTTTATTTTTTATTTTTTTTAAGAAAGAAGAGTGAGATTGTTAACTTTGTGTTCCTATTTGAAATGCTGTATTGTATTAAGTGTTACAGCTCCCCCTATTGTTGAACATAGGGAAAGGTTAGACATGCGCAGTGGATGTTTTAGTTTGGGGGTTTTGGGGAAAGGGTGGAAGGCAAGCAGGTGTTCGAGTCGGTGGAATAAAAGTTTGAAAAGACCACAAACGTCGTGTTTGATTGGTACAAGTCAACATTAATTGTACGTGAAAAATAATGAAGTTAGCAAATTCATTCTGGAGAAAACATTAACTTTTCATTGCTGAAAATGGTTCAATGAGTCAAGTATCCCTTTAAAGGCAAAATGCAAATGTAGAAGGAAACAAGTCAAAATGTGTCTGTAAAATATTTTATAAAAAAAAAAAAAAATCATGTATTTTTAAAGTTTACAAATTGAAAAATTTTAATTTGAATGAATTAACCTTTTTTTTTTTTTTTTAGATGTGGTGAACTAGTTATATGATCAAACTTTGTTTTTTTTATTTAACAAAAAGAATCACTTTCATTTTATAATTTACTGTATTTTTAACAATGTATTTTACAAATACTTTATTTCATTTAAAATACAATCAAGTCATGAATTTAAAAAAAGGCACAAAAAAAAATTGAAAACGAACAAATACACTTTAAATCATCCAGTTAGTTTTAAGGGGAAAAAACTTGTTTCGACTCTTTCTTGCATCTCTTCTAGCTGTGGAATCTGGAGGACAATAAGAAGATGGCCGACTGCAGTGGTCACCTGAGTTGGGTCCAGCGAGTTCAATTCTCCCCCGACGGCTCGCAGCTTCTCTCTTGCTCTGACGACCAAACCGTGAGGGTGAGGCGTACTCGATCGAAGGTTACCGTCAATGATGTTGCTGTACATAAACCCTCAAAATGAAACATGCCCCCACAGCTATGGGAGACAAATAAAGTGCACACCACCTCAGCAGTGCGCCTAAAGAGAGACTCTGATGCTTTCTTTCATCCGGGAGAAGATGGCCAATTTCTGGTTTCGGCTGCAGACAACGGCAACAGACTGCAGGTGAGCTGGCCTCAACGTGGGAAAAAAAAACATTTTGATTGACAGGTTGACTGACCGCATTTGTGTGCGTTTGAGGTGCGCGCCGGCAAAGCGGGTTTGCTGCTGTTTGAGTCGGAGGAGATGGCATCGCGGATCCGATGCACGTGTTTTTGCCACGAGCCTTTGGCCGTCGCCTTCGGCACAGAGGACGGCACCGTGCAGGTTCCCGACACGTTTGTTCTTTCATTTAATTGTGTGATGGCCATTGAGAGTTGGTGTAATTTTTTTTTTTGCGTGTGCAGATTCTAGCCATCCCCTCTGGAAAGGTTCTTGCCACCCTGCTGGGACACACCAAGACGGTGCTTCACTGCCAGTTTTTCCACGCCGGAAAAACGCTCATCACGTCATCTGAGGACACTACCATCAATGTGGGCTGCCCTCGTTTATTCCTTGTCCTTCCTTTAGATTGCACTGATCTATATATATATATGACTGGATAGCCGATAGGCCAAGACTTTTGAGGTCGCAAAGCTGCCATACTGCTCCTCCCAAGAAACGTTTCTTGGCATACGATCCTATTGCATTTACAATATCGAAATTGGATAATATTTGAGACACTACTTCGTAGAAATACCATGATTTATGGTGTTTTAAATCTAAACGTAAACAAGAGGACATTTTACAACTTGCCTTAAATGTATAAATTGTATGCTTAAAGAATGCAATTCTTTAAGACAATGCATTTTCTGGGGAAATTGCATGTGAAGGCTGAATGAAAAGCTGCGAATGATTAGCATTAGCATGCCAACTAATACTAATGCTAACTTAGCATTAGCATGCTAAGTTAGCATTAGTATTAACATGCTAACTTAGCATTAACATTAGCATGCAAAGGTAACATTAGCATGCTAACTTAACATTAGTGTTAGCATGCTAACTTAGCAATGTGAGCATGTTAATTTAGTATTAGCATTAGCATGCTAAGCTAACTTAACATTAGCATGTTAAGCTAACTTAACATTAGCATTCTAAGCTAACTTAACATTAGCATTCTAAGTTAATTTAACATTAACATTAGCATGCTAAGGTAACATTAGCATTAGTATCCTAACTTAGCAGTAGCATGTTAATTTAACATTAGCATTAATATACTAAATTAGCATTAGCATTAATATACTAAATTAGCATTAGCATGCTAAGTTAGCGTTAACATACTAACTTGGCATTAGCATGCTAAGTTAACATTAGCATTAGTATGTTAAATTAGCATTAGCATGTTAACTTAGCATAACTGTAATTAAACAAAAGATGTCTCTGCGAAATCTAATATTGGGGTCTAAGGAATTGAGCGATAAAATTAAGAGGGGGTCTTCAAAGCAGCACATACTTTTTTTTTTTAAGTAAAAAAAAAAAAAAGGTTTAAAAAAAAAAATTAAAAAAATTTTATATATAAAGTGCAAGCGCGATGTTTCTCTCTGCTGTCGCCTGTTGAAACACGACTGCTGTCCTGTTCGTTTGACGGCACGGTCAAGGTAAATTGTAGGGGTGTACCAAAAAAAAAATTATCATTTTGTACAATTCAGAATCGATTTTAAATGTCCTAAACCCCCGCACCCCGCCTCCTCCCAAGAAACGTTTCTCAGCATACGATCCTATTACATTTACAATATCGAAATTGGATAATATTTGAGACACTACTTCGTACAAATACCATAATTTATGGTGTTTTAAATCTAAACGTAAACAAGAACACATTTTACAACTTGCCTTAAATGTATAAATTGTATGCTTAAAGAATGCAATTCTTTAAGAGAATGCATTTTCTGGGGAAATTGCGTGTGAAGGCTGAATGAAAAACTGCGAATGATTAGCATTAGCATGCCAACTAATACCAACTACTAATGCTAACTTAAAAGGCCTCCGGCCTTATACTAACTGCCTACGAGCTGTATATGTCACATCTGTGATTCATCCGGGTAGCGTATAGTTTTCGAGGGCCGGAGACCTGTAGGTTTTGCGTGTTTCCCTTCTCCAACACAGCTGATATATGATCAGCTCGGCATACGCCTGATAATGGTCTTGTTGATTGACATCAGCTTGTGATGGAAGAGGAAAACCTCCAAAACCTGCAGGACTCCAGCCCTCGAGGCCCACCCCTGGTTTATACAGTAGTCTGCTCGCGAGGTGGGAGTAACAAGATGGCCGCCCTGTGACTTCACGGCTTGCACTGACTTGTATGGGCTATATCGGCTATGCAGTCATATATACAGGTCAGTGTTAGATTGCCATTATTGATGTATTTGTGTGCAGGTGTGGAAGTGGCAGTCGCCCGACTGTTTCGTGCTGCGTGGCCACAAAGAGCAAGTGCGATGTTTCTCTCTGCTGTCGCCTGCTGAAACACGACTGCTGTCGTGTTCTTTTGACGGCACGGTCAAGGTAAATAGTAGGGGTGTACCAAAAAAATAAAAAATAAAAAATTCTCATTTAGTACAATTCAGAATCGATTTTAAATGTCCTAAAATTAATTATTTTAGACTGTCTTGCCCTTGTTTGTGTACTGGGAACGCTCTTCATGTTGTACCCAATTTGGCCATTTAGGGGCAGTGTGGTTCCGTGCGTTCTGATACACAGTTAAGTTGTTAGAGAGTAGAAATAAAAAGTCACGATCAAGTTATGTCAACAAAAGTTGATTTTTTTTGCAGCGTAGGAAGAACATGTGCCAGTGAGTAATGTTAACATGCTTCTCTGTATACATTCCTGAAGTATTTTGTATGAATATCCGTTCTTTTGAGGGATAAAAGTGCCACGAGTAGCGCGCTAATTAGCATTAGCCAGTCAGACTGGAATAGATCATGACAATTATATATTTATTTATAAAATGAAGCGGAAATCATTGTCAATCAAATCACTTTGAATCGAAAATCGATTCTGAATCGAATTGCAGAGCCAAAAATCCGAATTGAATCGAATTGTGAGACAGTCAAAGATTGCCACCTGAGTAAATTAGCAATAAAAAAAGCTTTGTCTTGAAGTGAAAAGTTTCTTGTCTCTCGCTCAGGTGTGGCAGCTGGAAAGCGGAGAGGAGCTTCAGCACATTGAGGCTCACCGGGGAGCCATTTTGTCTTGTCACGTCTCCCTAGGCGGACATTACTTTGCAACCACCTCCGCTGACAAGACTGCGAAGGTATGAGCTATAACGCTATTGTACGCTGGCTCTTCTTCTATATGCTGTATTTGCCGAATTGGTCTTATTATTATTGAATTATCTTTAAGGTGTGGCACAGTGAGTCCTGGCAGTGTCTCCACATACTCCGCGGCCACCAAGACTGCGTCCGGAGTTGCCGCTTTTCCTGGGACGGGCGACGACTGGCGACGGGGGACGACGGCGGCGAAATCCGGGTAGATGCTTTCAACTAATTCATCCCATCCCGGGGCTTGACACGTGACCAATTCACCAGCAAATGCAGCCGACTGTGCTGGTGAAATATGCATCCAGTTGTACGTTTTAATGTATGGTGCAACGGCTCATCTTTGAGCCGCGATCCATATGAATCAAGCGCCACGGTTCGGGGCGTACGTCCGTAGAACTCGCTGTGAAGGCCAACTTCAAAATAAAAACCTTTGTGTACGTCGATGCAATTGACTTTCGTAGTATTTTGAAATTGAACCACTCAGCGCGTAGTTCTCACGTGACTGTCGACTTCAAACATCAACGCCACCACAACACCTCAAAATTACGCGAAGTAAGTTCATTAGTGTCGAGTGGTTAGCACGTCCGCCTCCCAGTTCAGTGGACTCAGGTTCGCGTCCAGGCTCTGGTCTTCCTGGGTGGAGTTTGCATGTTCTCCCCGTGCCTGCGTGGGTCTTCTCCGGGTACTCCGGTCTCCTCCCACATTCCAAAGACATGCATGGCAGGTTAATTGGGCACTCCGAATTGTCCCTAGGTGTGATTGTGAGTGTGGATGTTTGTTCGTCTCTGTGTGCCCTGCAATTGGCTGGCAACCAGTCCAGGGTGTACCCCGCCTACTGCCCAGAGCCAGCTGAGATAGGCGCCAGCACCCCCAGCGACCTTTGTGAGGAATAAGCGGTCAAGAAAATGGATGGATGGAAGTTCATTAGTCTGTGAATGAGTCGGTCATTGTATGATACGGCACAAGTCTCTGGCGTTAGCAACTAGCCACTAACGGGAGCATACGTTGACGGCGTTTGGCGAGCCAAACAAATACAAATACAAATACTTCTAAATTCAAATACTGTCAGACATTTCAAACTCAAAGTCCATGAATGTATTCACCGTTAAATTAACAATTGCAAATATCTAAACTATGGCCCGACCGATTAATCGGCCGTCTATGATAATCGACCGATTATTGGCCATCAGATATCGGCCAAGACAATCGACCAATTGGGCAAAATTGCCGATTATTTCACCCAAAAAACGTTACAGAAGAAAACCAAAGTTTCCGATGCTGTGAAAGTACCCTGAAAGCACCATTTTGCTTGTGTAACATTAGCAACTAGCAAGTGAGTAGTAGCATATGTTATTCTGTTGTCCCTAAGCGTGCTTTAAGCTATTTAATGACACCGCAGTTGGAGTTAAGTGTAAAACTAAACGCAGAACGTTAAAAATTACATCCACTGTACATTTAAATACAAATCATGCTTAGTTTTGAAAACATCGCTAGCCTAGCGCTAACAGGAGGTAAGCAAATGCTAACAGGAAGTTAGCATCAACTTCGGGAGTATTTTTCCTTCAAATAACAAATATCCACACACAAATCTTGTGGAAACACATACCCACAGAGGACATAACTACGCAAAGGCACAAACTCTTCCCAATGTGTGAAAAATGAGTTATTTTAATAGAATTCAATCGCAACTTTCTTCTGTACTCACTTTAAGCGTGTACGCCATGGCTGTGCGGAACCACACTACCCTCAAGAGGCCAAAACGTACAATAACAGGCAGTATTTCTTCTTACTGTTTTTTTTCAGCTGCTATTATTTTAGTTATTCTATTCTTATTTCACTTTCTTATTGTTTTTTCATTTTACCATTGTCCTTTCAAGTTATATATTCTAAAGTTTAAATTTCAAGGAATCAAAGACTTTCTTTTTTCAAAATTCAAGGATGCAAACATCCAAGGATTTTTTAATTTTTAATTTTTTGTCTTAACACTCAATTCCATATGAAATGGCATGATTACAATCACCGAGATCCCATTGCAAATAGCAACTAATATTAACATCACAGGTTTTATTTTAATTATTTTTTTTTGCTTTAACAGCTATGGAGCGCTACAGAAGGCTCCTTGCTGAAGATATGCTCGCGAGACGGTAAGGACGGCCTCGACTCATTGCACGGCGGCTGGGTGACCGACCTGCACTTCTCGCCCGACGACTCCCTCATGGTGTCCACGGGTGGATATGTAAAGGTAACGGCAACAAAACCACCACCAGTTTACACTTTCAAACCTTATCTCTCGTCGCCTCCTCGTTTCCAGTGGTGGGACGTGGACAAAGGAGAAGCCCTGCAGACCTTCTACCCAACAGGAAGTGCACTTAAGAAGGTCCACGTGTCACCCGATTTTTCCACATTCGTCACCATCGACAACATCGGCATTCTCTACATCCTCCGGAAGGTTGAGTGATTGTGAATGATGGCCTTCTCAACGCCACTTTATACTCGCAAACTACTGCAGTCACCAGCCTAAAAGCAGCTGCTCGCAGAAGACTAGTCAAGGTGCGTCACATTGTTTACTTCTATCAGGTCGTAGATCGTTTAAGGCATAAGACCACCTGTTGTGCGTTTTTTGTAAACATTTTGTGAGCCGTAATGACCCGTTAAGTGCATTAATCAGTGCTGTGATATCTGTCATGGTTCTATACTTGTGCAATTGAGATTTTTTTATTTATTTTTTCCTCCAGACTACGGTAGCCTTATTTTTTGCGCGTTGTTAAATGTTGTGTTGTCCGTTCTGTCATCTTTTGAAAGCCTACAAGAATTGTTCTTTTACATCTTTTCTACAAAAAAAAAAATTCCACTTCCTAAGTCATTTTTTTAATCAGCATGTTTCACAATTGAGCCTACACTTGACAATCTTTCAACACTTGCCTTGCTGTAATGTTTCAAAGATTTCATTCGTCTCAGGAAGATGAAATAAGAATGTGAATATTAATAAGGATACGTTTGGTTAGTATGAGTAATGTACCACTACATGCTCCTCGAATTGGTGCTTTAAATGTTACATGTATTCAATTGAGTTGTTTTTTTTGGTTTTTTTAAATGATTGTCCACTCAGGATCTATAAATACTGTAAGTACTGTACTTTATGAGTCATTAATATTCAAATATTTATTTGCTAAGCTAATTGCACTAATAAAATGAACTAGTAAGAGATTCTGCTTGATTTGAGATCTTTCCAAACAGGAGTTGAGTTTATTCTAAATCACAGTATGTAAAAAAATAAATAAATAAAAAAGACATTTTAATTCAAAAATGATGCTAAAGCTAGCTTGTGGGACCATGGCACCAGACTAACTCGGAAATAGCTAGCCCTAAAGCTAATTTAGCTTGCTGAAGACACTATATAAATAAAGATGACGTGACTTGACTTTTGGACCAATTTAAGGGGAGCAGTTAGGTTGGGGTGACCAAATGTCCACTTTTATTTTTTTTTTTAAAACATCCTGCCCGGTCGGTTTTACTGCAACTGCTCCAAAGTCGATCGTGAGGGGTGATAGGAAAATACAGAGGCTGGTTTTGTGTGTGCATGTTATTGTTCTATATTAAAGTTTTAAGAAAGAAGTAGGTCAGCGTTTTATGTACCTCACTTCTTAAGCATTCAAATGAGGTCCTGAGACAATGAACTTTAGCTCGCTGGTAACTTACTTAAAAATAGCACTATGTTTTTTTGTTTTGGAAACAAAAATCTAAGTTAGGTAAAAACATCTGGAGCCAGAAGTGACCTGCCATCCATTTTGTGGACCGACAACATAAGTTTTTTTTTTTTTTCCTCCTCAACACCTTAACAATGAAAACTGATGCATCTGTAAAATATCTGCATGTTTTTCTTAGAAATTCTAACATATAAAAACATTAACGAATTCATGAAATATGCTGGTGTTTTTGTCACCCTCTGGTGGTAGTTGTATGTATGGCAGGAACAGTTCAAGAGTTTGAAACATGTTAAGGATTCCTTAACATGTCCTTAATAAGGAATAGAATCAGTATACTTTATTTGCACACTAATAGTTAACAAACAAAAAACAAACTGTTGCTCAAGTTGACAGTTAAAACATAAATAATTCTCTGAAAAGTACTGCTATTGTCCTCCACATCACATCTCATAATTGCATGTTCCAGCCATCCATTTTCATCACATCTATGGACAATTTATGCTATCTTGTTGTTAGCATAAAATAAGTCATGCTTTTGAACAGGGCCTTCGTTTTCAGGATGAAATCTTAAACAGGTAAATGTTAGTAAATTGGATTCCATCACGGAGAACGTCAACATCATTGATTATTTTGTGTCCCCAACAAACTGTTCAGTGAAATAAGCACTAAATGCTTTTATCTGGAGCTTGTGCAAGCCTGCTCCCAGGACGGTCACTTCGCTGATGTTTGGCCAGTGCAGGCCAAATCGCACTCGTCTCGACATCAGTCACTGAAGGACGACTCGCTATCTGAAGCATCCATGTTGTGCTCCTCGCCGCTTTTCCCTCTCAAGTCTGGCACGGGAGTGTCCGGCTTGCTGCCAACCAGCAGTAAAGTGTCATGTTAAAAGTGGGGAAAAAGCAACAAAAATTACAAAGAGGAAATATTTTCTAAACTTACTCTAGCAAGTCTGGATCCAAACCTTCCATGTTCATTTTATTCCGGATGGCCATGACGGGAACACCCTGCCAACAACAACAACAACAACGGATGGTTTATGCCTGTGATGGTTCGTCTGAAAGTGTGTGGGAGCGACACTACAAAGTTTCACACACACCACTTGAACCATCTTCAGATATTTGGCATAGCGTGGATCCTTGGCCACCGTCATGACGTTCACCTCCTCGGTTTTGGGCGTCATCACATCGTCTGGAGCATGGTGAGTTGGCTTAAAATAGAGCAGAGGGTATTTAATAAAAGTCAACACGTTAATAACATAGTGGGATGTTTTGTTTTGTTTTTTTTTTAACCTCAGAAGGGGGAAGCAACACTGCTGGTGGACCTTCTGTGTGACCGGGTCCAGAAGTGCCAGTTCCATTGGCATGAACACCCCGGGGATGTGCGACTGCATCTACCGTTACGTCCTCCAGTCCAGGGATGGAGGAAATCTGCTCACAGTTGGACGATATTCCATCGAGGGGGAGTTGTGATGTACAAAGAAGGAGGAGAAAGAAAAGAACTAACCTTGGCTTCCAAGATACACAGCGTGGTCTCGATCTGCTGGATGCGCAGTGATATGTTGGCAAGTTTCTGGAGGCCAAAGTTCAAGATCTGAGTTTTTACATTTTTAATGGTGGTAAAGAAGTGTGCAGATAAAAAGCACAGACCTCTTCACACACGGTGGAAAAGTTGTTAAGGAAGCGAACCGTGTGGACAATGAACTGGTTGAGAAAAGCAACAATTCTTCTCTGTTGAATGGCTGGAACCTATAAAGGCAGGACATTAATAAATGGAACTATGTGACAATAACATGTAAGTGTTAAAATGTTGACTCTGAATTAGAAAATCTACCCAGCATCTTGCTCAAGTTGGAAAAAGTTGCTTTGAAACGAACACAGCTCCGTTTGACATACTGTATGTACAGTCTATCATTTCCTGGCTAAGCTAAAAAGCTAGCTTGACTAACCTTCGTCAGGTCGACTCCAGAGCCCACAATCGGAAGTCCGTCCTCGTCCATATCTCTTACGAAAAGACGCGCCACTTATTTGAGTGCAAATTATTTTTTTCTGCTTTCTATGATGAAGAAAAGGCAGATACGACGTGCACACTTTTGTTGACTGTTTCATGTGACGAATATGAACTGTAATATCGCGAGACGACGGCAATTCACGTTGTATTTTGAAGTGACGGGCTGATATACGAACATCCGGTATTGCCAATCGAACTCGTTTCATGCTACTGATCTGTGTTTCATGCCTAAAAACGAACGAATTGATAAAAAAAAAAAATTGCGTCATATTTATTAACACGAAATGTTGCATGATTGTAGTTAAGGCATTTTTTGTTGAATGCGCAGAGTTTAATATGACTCTTGTTTTGAAAAGCGGAAATTTAAGAGAGTGACTTTGAGGGAAAGTACGCTTGCGTCATGATAGCGCATGCTAACCGATAAAATAAACATCGCCTTTTGATTTTATTTTATCAAGGCTACGGGAGAACTTGCATACCACCGTAACCGTCTTGGGAATAACATAGCGAAAATGAACCGTATGTATTTGAATAATTAACTCGTGGTGTTGTCTGTTTTATGTTAGCTAGCTGGTTAGCGGGGCCCAACTACGTAAAGCTTTTTGAGCCAGTCAGTCAGGCTTGTGCTGTTGCGTTCATGTTTTGAGAAGGTAGAATTATATGTGCATTTACTGTGAACAGTGAACCCCTAATAACAGTCCAACATATAAGTTACATTGATATTGTAGTTCTATTGTTATTTGGAGACTAATAAGCGAAGTGCGCATCTCGAATTCAAGGTGCATTATGGGTAGCGGCGTGGTGCATTGTGGGTAGGCGAAACTACCAAACGGTCATTGTAAATGAATTGGATCCAATGGAATCAGCTCTGATAGAAACGTTTCAACCGCTGGAAAGTTGCTGTTTTTATTAACATGCATAGCATGTGGATTACTGACATCGGGGAAGTTGACTTGCAAGCTTTAAAGTGTACAGTTACACAAAGATTGTCACCACTCTAATCTCCGCCATTCAAATTGATAGAGTAGTTGGTAGCCTCGTTTTTTCCTTCGCGCATGCGCAAACTTAATGCACACTTCGCTTATTGTATTAAATATTTGATTAATTAAATGATTGTATTTTTCAGAGAGTGGCCCACCGCTGTCGACCCTCCGCCGACTGGTGCCTCCTTTGCAGCTGTGCTCGGCCGCCATATGGCAGCTGGCCAAGCAGAAAGATGTGATGAACTACCAGACACTCCAAGAGTTTGTGTACTCGGTGACCGAGGCGGTACCCGGACTGATGAACAACAAGCAGAGAGCCCAGCTCATCCTGGGCCTTCGAGCGAGGGTAATACAACACTGAGTAGGTCTTGAGTAGGATTTTGGAATGTATTCACGTTTGCTCTTCCTGCAGCTGATCTTGGAGATGTGCAAAGACTGTGCCCGAGGTTCTGTGGACTCTCAGATGATCCACAGATACTTGGAGAGACTCCCAGTAACTCCAGATGTCAGTGCAGTGACGACGTCATGAGCTTCTTGTTTTCATTCCTGTCATTTATGAAACGTGTGCTTGCAGAGTGACATCGAGGTGAAAACGGCAGAGACTACTTTCGTTGCTCTGGTTCAGAGCCTCCTGAAGGATCCAGCTGAACGAGCTTACTTCTTTCAGGTTAGGCAAGCTAATATATTTATTATATCCTTTGAAACAATTAGTTTTTGTTGAAAATTAAGTGTTTGTATTTTATTTTATTTTTTTCATTATTACTATTTTTTTTTTTATAGGAAGTGTTCCCTGTAGAATATGGACAAAAGTATGATGCAGCCCTTCATGTGTTACTTTGGGAACTCCTCTCAAAATTAGAGAAGCTGCTCCCGGTACCAGACCTCAAGCAGGTAGTAAGTTCACTTTGTCCTGGTATTTTATATTTATTATTTGGCAAATGAACCATTATTGTGTTTTGATTCCAGACGGCAGCCTGGCTTGGTTCGGCTCCCACCGTTTTGAGCGAGTGCGTCCAGTTCACGCCAGGAGAGCTGGCCTCAATCTTTGAGCACTGTAAGGCTGCTGGACTTTTTAAAATGCAACGTGAGTATAGTTTTAATTTTGTCAACAAAAATGAAATAAAAATAATTTCGTTAACACGAGGGATGCACGATAATATCGGTGGCCGTCAAACAGATAAACCAGATAATAGAGAAATCTGCCGATAATTATCAGCAATTTGATTTCATACAGATAAACCAGAGTCTGGGGACTCTGAGGTGGGCTCTCCTATCTCTGGGGTCGAATTCACTGAGGTGGTTGGAAAGCTCCTCGGTGTCAGGGCTCCGGGGGTGGATGAGATCCGCCCGGAGTTCCTAAAGACTCTGGATGTTGTGGGGCTGTCGTGGTTGACACGCCTCAACAACATCGCGTGCACATCGGGGACAGTGCCTCTGGATTGGCAGACCGGGGCGGTGGTCCCCCTTTTTAAGAAGGGGGACCGGAGGGTGTTCTCCAACTACAGAGGGATCACACTCCTCAGGCTCCCTGGTAAGGTCTATTCAGGGGTGCTGGAGAGAAGGGTCCGTCGGGAGGTCGAATCTCGGATTCAGGAGGAGCAGTGTGGTTTTCGTCGTGGCTGTGGAACAGTGGACCAGCTCTACACCCTCAGCAGGATCCTTGAGGGGGCGTGGGAGTTCGCTCAACCAGTCCACATGTGTTTTGTGGATTTGGAGAAGGCGTTCGACCGTGTCCCTCGGGGAGTCCTGTGGGGGTTGCTTCGGGAGTACGGGGTACCGGGCCCCCTGATACGGGCTGTTCGGTCCCTGTACGACCGTTGCCAGAGTTTGATCCGCATTGCCGGCAGTAAGTCGGATTCGTTTCCGGTGAGGGTTGGACTCCACCAAGGTTGCCCTTTGTCATCGATTCTGTTCATAACTTTTATGGACAGAATTTCTAGGCGCAGCCGAGGCGTTGAGGGGTTCCGGTTTGGTGGCCTCAGCATTGCATCTCTGCTCTTTGTAGATGATGTGGTGCTGTTGGCTTCATCAAGCCGGGGCCTCCAACTCCCACTGGAGCGGTTCGCAGCCGAGTGTGAAGCGGTTGGGATGGGGATCAGCACCTCCAAATCCGAGACCATGGTCCTCAGTCGGAAAAGGGTGGAGTGTCGTCTTCAGGTCGGGGATGAGATCCTGCCCCAAGTGGAGGAATTCAAGTTATCTTGGGGTCTTGTTAACGAGTGAGGGTAGGATGGAGCGGGAGATCGACAGGTGGATCGGTGCAGCGTCTGCAGTGATGCGGACTCTGTATCGGTCCGTCGTGGTAAAGAAAGAGCTGAGCCAAAAGGCAAAGCTCTCGATTTACCGGTCGATCTACGTTCCGACCCTCACCTATGGTCACGAGCTGTGGGTCGTGACCGAAAGAACGAGATCCCGGATACAAGCGGCCGAAATGAGTTACCTCCGCAGGGCGTCCGGGCTCTCCCTTCGAGATAGGGTGAGAAACTCAGTCATCCGGGAGGGACTCAGAGTCGAGCCACTGCTCCTCCACGTTAAGAGGAGCCAGCTGAGGTGGCTCGGGCATCTGGTTCGGATGCCTCCTGGACGCCTCCCTGGGGAGGTGTTCCGGGCATGTCCCACCAGTGGGAGGCCCCGGGGACGACCCAGGACACGCTGGAGAGACTATGTCTCTCGGCTGGCCTGGGAACGCCTTGGGATCCCACCGGAGGAGCTGGTTGAAGTGGCTGGGGAGAGGGAAGTCTGGGTTTCCCTCCTGAAGCTGCTGCCCCCGCGACCCAACCCCAGATAAGCGGAAGAAGATGGATGGATGGATGGATGGATGGACAGATAAACCAGATAATAAAGAAATCAAGCAATAATTATAGACATGCCACGTTGGTCTATCTGTTGTGGTTGTGGCTCATATCAATAAAATTCAGCTTCATGGTGCTTTACATACATTGAAACATTGTGCAAATGTACAATGTTTGAATGTATTTGTTAGACTTATAGTAGGACTTGAAAGCATATTTATATTCAAGTTAATTTTGCAAACAATTATCGGCTTGCTTATCGGTTATCAACATCGGCACTTCTAAATTATTGGTTTATCGGTATTGATTAAAAATAGCATTATCCTGCATCCCTAGTTAACACACATTTTTCACCTGACTAAAACTAGACTAGACTAAAACCCTCATTAATAAACAATAAGTGGGACTAAATCAGTATGCAGTAGTAGTCTGGACTCTATCATGGTCGTTGAAGTTCATCTCACGTTCTTGTTTCTTCCAGACGGTCCCTCGTCCACCATTGGCAGCTGCATCATGTCCGCTCTGTCCATCCCACCGTCTCAAAAAGCAAACGTCTCCCAGGGGGTGCACGACTACTCCGACGTCCTCCATCCCGTGGCTCTCGCCCAGGCCGAGCAGTACAGCGTGGTGACGGTCTACACGGAAGTGGAGGTCCAAGATATGGCGTCTGCAGTCCAGACGGATTTGTACCAGGTGGGCGCGGCGCCCCCTGAGAACGCCGCAGGCGAGACGCTGGACATGGCCAAAACGCTGGAGATGTTGACCAAAGCGTTGAGAAAGGACGGGCTTGAAAACGACACGTCGATAGACCATCAATTTGCAAATGAAGACGACGTCCAACCTGACACTGAAGCGAAGGAATCTTCTACCGAAGAGGGCGCGGCAGCGGAACTTCCTGTTTGCGATGTAATTTTATCTTCCAGCATTCAAACTGGCCAACCACTTGGCTCATCTGTGATCGCCATTAAGGGAAGTGACAAAGGTAAGCGTGTGAACCTGTGAGCCCTTATCAACATTTTTAAAAAAATTATTAGACGTGTCAAAATTAGTGTGTTAATTTAAAGTTCCTCTAATGCCACAATTTTTTTTTTAATGCACGATTGACTGTCCCTTACGTGGAACACCTGCACTGGGGTCGCAAAGCAGTAGACACGACCACATCAAAATTTAGTAGTAATAATTAGAGGTGTTAAAAAAAATCAATTCGGCAATATATCACGATATTGCTGTGCAGAATTCTCATCGATTCAATATGCAGCCAAATCGATACTTAAAACATAAATTTTTGATGGAAATGTTCAACACAATGTCTTACTTGGGGCACTTTTAATTATGGAAGAATGTTATATTAATGGAACATTAAGCCTTAAGATTTGATTTCAGTGCTGTTCAAACATGAACCAGATCGCAACCTGTTTGTTAAATACAGTGCACTCTCAGTTATGAGCCTAAATCGTCAGATTAGTACATTTTCATACAAATCTTACAGTGTACACATTTACTGATTAGTATTTTCTAAATTTGAGTAACAAAAAAAAAAATAATCATAATAATCGACTTATAGATTGATATCGGGATTAATCGAATAGAATCATGACCTAGAAATCGTGACATGGATAGAATCGCCAGGTACTAGGCAATTCACACACACCCCTAGTAAAAATAATAATGATGCATATATTTGTGGAGACTGGTGTCAAGTTGTGTTTTACAATTGTTTAAATGTGCAGAATTTCACAAGTTCATGTTAAATTTAGATAGCTCTTAATCTGAAAAGAAAAATGCACTGAGCCGTCTTACAAATCCAATTATACCATCTTGTGGCAGATAAAAGGCCAACACAAATCAATATCACACTAGAGGATAGTGTTGATTTTATCTACCATTTTTAAATTTGTGTCAGTTTTAGTCCAGTTTCAACCTCGCTTGTTAGTTTTTAATCACAGTGAGTCAATCTCGTCCTGTTTTTAGTTAGTCCATTTTTAGTCTACTATAAATCTAGCATTTTAGTCTTTATTTTAGTCCAAGAAAACATCATTTTATTTGTCGAGTTTTAGTCAACAAAAAAATGTCACATTTTTAGTGTAGTTTTAGACAGGACAATCATTTTACCCCTGTACATTATTTTTTTGTCAGCAAATTATGTTGAACATTTCAGATCTAAAACCATTTCACAAAATTTTCTCTCATCTTTTTGATGAATTCAACTTGACACTCAATTACAGTATATCAACAAGTAGCTACTAGGGGTGTTATAAAAAATCGATCCGGCGATATATCGCGATACTACATCGCGCGATTCTCGAATTGATTCAATAAAAAAAAAAATAGATTTTTTTAATTTTTATTTTTATTTTTATTTTTATTTTTTATTTTTTTTTTAAGAGCTCAGAATTGTTCATTCGGTATTCTTACCGATTCAACGTCTTATCATCATTGCCTTTTTTGTTTTGTTTTTTGTGTGTGAATCGATTTTTAAACTTCCATTTTTAATGGAAAAATATTCAACAAAACGTCTGACTTCGGGTTAGGATTCACACCTTGAGCATGGAAGAATGTTATATGAACGGAACATTAAGCCTTAATATTTTATTTTAATGCTGTTCAAACATGAAACAGATTACAACCTCTATAAGACTGAAATTTCAGATAAATAAATAATACATTTTCATATAAATCTTACACTCTACAAGCTTACTGATTAGTATTTTCTAAATTTGAATGAAAACAATCGCAACAATCGACTTATAAATTCGTATCGGGATTAATCGGTATCGAATCGTGACCTGTGAATCGTGATACGAATCGAATCGTCAGGTACTAGCCAATTCACACCCCTAGTAGCTACTATGGCTCCATTCTACAAGCTAGTAAATTAGCCAGGATTAGTTAGCGGTTGGATTAATATAGTTGTTGAATTTTATAGCCGTAGGATTAATGATATAACTATAATTTACTTTTTTTTTTTAATTTATTTAACTTTTCACTGTGAATCTGTCCCACGTGTTTGTGCATGTTGCACTCGCTAGCTCCAGATTTGAAAGAGGGTGTGTCACATGACAGTGTCACAGTGACAGATTAGCAGAGAAGACTTTCCAAAATCATATTTTCGTCTTGTTTTTGTCCATGAAATAAAAATGTCCTTAGATTTTAGTCCAGTTTTTATTAAGTGAAGGACACTTTCGTCTCGTCTTCGTTCGTCGACAGAAATGCAGACTGATTTAGTCCCAGTTATTGTTTTTTAATGAGGGTTTTAATCTAGTCTACTTTTAGTCGGGTAAAAAATGAGCATTGATGAAATTAACACTACTACAGGACAGCATATTTAAAATTTTAACTCAATTTTATGAATTATTATGAAATAACTATATCAGTGACTAATAAATGCAGCCATATTTCTATTTAGAACAGGAATAAAAGTTGTGACTAATCATGTTAACTATTGAAGTCATGCGATTAATTCCGATTAAAAATTTTAATCGCCTGCCACCCTCTAAAATGTCTATTATTTCACCCGCAGGGAACTCGGATGCGATGACCTCCATCATCTTCACGTGCTCGCAGTGTCCCTTCCACAACTCGGACGACGATAGCCCGCCGCACTTCCACATGCGGAGCGTTCGCACTAACGACTACCGCCAGCTCTCGGGCTCCCAAGCGGCTCCGATTCCGTCTGAATCGGATGAAATCTTCACATCCATCAAGCTCATCCCCAAAGGCGACGCTGACGGTGGCGGCTCGGAAAGCCCGCCGCCAAGCAAAAAGTCCCTGACGTGCGAGACGTGCGGCCGGACGTTCACGCGCACATCGGACGTGCGGCGCCACCAGATGACCCACACGGGCGAGCGGCCCTACCGCTGCTCGCGCTGCGAGCGCACCTTCCAGCACTCGTGGGACCTGGCCAAGCACGAGAGCAAGTGGCACGCCGCCTCGGTCTCCTTCACCTGCCCGCCGTGCGGCGCCACCTTCGCCAACCTGCGCGCGCTCACCGCCCACCACAAGAGCTGCCGCTCGGACGGCGGCCGCCTGCCACACATCTGCTCCATCTGCGGCCTCGCCTTCGCCTCGCCCGGCGAACTGCTGGCTCATCGGAAGTCGCACGCCGACAAGCGCTACGTCTGCGCGCGCTGCGGCGACGCCTTCGACTCGCCGGCGGAGCGCTCGCTACACCGCCGGGCGCATCGGGCCGAGCGGCGCTTCCAGTGCCCACGCTGCGAGAAAACGTACACGCGGCGGTCGGACGTGAAGCGGCACATGTCTGCGCACACGGGCGAGCGGCCTCACCAGTGTGGCCAGTGTGGCAAGCGCTTCTCGCTGCGTTTCGCGCTGGCCAAGCACCAGCGCGTGCACACGGGCGAGCGGCCCTTCGGCTGCTCGCACTGCGCCAAGACCTTCACGCTGGCGTCGGTGCTGGCGCGTCACGAGCGCATGCACACGGGCGAGCGGCCCTTCCTGTGCGCCCAGTGCGGCAAGGCCTTCTTGTCGCACGGCGAGCTCTCCAAGCACCAGCGCTCGCACGCTGACGAGCGGCCGTTCGGCTGCCCGCTGTGCGGCAAGCGCTTCAAGAGCAAGAAGACGCAGCGGGAGCATGCCGCCGCGCACGCCGGCGCCCGCCCGTACCCGTGTGCCCACTGCGGCAAGGGCTTTGCCAAGCCCCACGCGCTCACCCGCCACCGCCTCATCCACACGGGCGAGAGGCCGTTCCCGTGCGGCGTGTGCGACAAGGCCTTCCTCAGCCGTGGCGAGGCGCAGCTGCACCGCCGGCGGCACACGGGTGAGCGGCCGTACGCCTGCCGCGCCTGTGGGCTCAGGTTCAAGAGCTCGTCCCAGTTGGCGTGTCACAAACGCCGCGGCCATCCGGGCGACGCCGAGCACGTTTGCAGCTGCTGTCACAAGAGCTTCCCGTCCGAGGCCAAAGTCAAAAAGCACGTGGAGGACGCACACGTACCTTTAGCGTTAAATGACAATTGACCAACACTTGTCACTTTCCATTTTTTGTTGTTTTGGTCACTGCTCGGGCCCTATTCTTTTCTTTAAATGGATTACTTGACTCATTGAACAATTTTCAGCAGTTCATATTTTGTCCAAAATGAATTTCCTAACTTCATTATTTTTTCATGTACAATTATTACCTTTAAAAATGGAGATGGGACAAAACAACTGAAAATAAATTTGACTACCAGTAACAGTAGTGCGGGTGGTGGTATGCATGGTGAGCAGAGTGGAACATATTACAAAGCAAAATCAGGTAAATTGACAGTGTTATGGTAAACTTTATCATCTTGCACCTCATTTTTGTTGTATGCCTCCATTCTAGGTGTTTTGGGCTTCCTGTTTATACTGCTGCCTTTGCGATTTTCAGAAAGCCGTTATGGAGGAGGAGGCTCTTAAATCTCAGACCATACGTGTCAGGTGAGTCATTTCCGGTGTAATCACAGAACACACATAAAACGAGGTCTCATTCATACCCCCAATATTAATTTTTCGACACTCATCTTGTACATGAGATGTGGTGAATCCACATATTTTTCATATCCCCAAAAGTAGCTGCTTTGAGTTGTTTTCTGCTTGAAAAATTTCATGTCGAGAACCTCGTTACAAATTCTAAAGACGTCAGAATTTTATTAGCGTGGTTAATAGGGCTGTGCCAAAAAATTGATTCTCATAAGAATCGCAATTTTCATTTAGTACAATTCAGAATTGATTTTAAATGTCCTAAAATTGATTTTAATGCAACTATTTTATACTGTCTTGACCTTGTTTGTGTATTGGGAACCTGTTCATGTTTTACCCGATTTGGCCACCTAGGGGCAGAGTGGTTTCATGCGTTTGGATACACTGTTGTAGCCACTTAAGAGAGTAGAATGGAAAAAGTCACGATCAAGTTATGCCAATAAGGGTTTTTTTTTTTTTTTTTTTTTTTTCGCAGCATAGAAAGAGCATATGCCGGTGAATAATGTTAACATGCTTCTGTGTATACATTCCTGAAGTGTTTTGTAGTAATAGCCATTCTTTTGAGTGATAAAAGTGCAACGAGCAGGTTCAAGGTTGGCTACTGGTGAGTTTTTTTTTTTTTTTTGTATGAACACCCTAACATGCCACAAGATGGCGCCAAAGCACTTTCTAAATGGTATGCAGTCGAGTTGGTCCTTGGCACACAAAGTTCTGATTTTGAAATGAAAATCATCACGTGAAGGATTACTGTACTTTACATGTGAAGAAAAAAAAGTGATTTGCATGATTTCAGGTGAAGTTTAGCCTCAAACTCGATTCACTTTCGATGCAGTGGCTTCATATCTCATCATTTATGTCGGCGAGGAAATACCATTCTGTTGGTTGGCTTTTTGTTTTTTGTTTTTTCCTATGGTGTGTCTGTATAACAATAAAGCATGGATGAAAGTATTGTGTCCGTGATAAACATCGCAGATTACGATATTTAAGACAGCCATTACATTCTTCTGTGCCTAAATTTGTCAATGATGGCGGTGTACATAATTACAAACGCCACACAGTGATGATTACATGATCTCTTGTGGGCGGAACGCGACCGCAAAATTATCATTGGATCCTTAGGTTTTTCAACGATAAAAGTCCTGCATCAGTGCTCGAGTTTCAGGACCTAATTATGCTATTGATTAGCCTACATCGTGCAGGCCTGTCTAGCAAAGCTTGCGCTTCACTGCACCGATAGTGACCATCTCTCACACGCACAGAAAATACTCTAGAGGTCTGGTGGACATCTGTGCTAGTGTTCATTTCGTCAACAAAAACTAAACAAAAATAATTTTGTCAACACACATTTTTCACCGGACTAAAACCCTCATTAATAAACAACTGGGACTAAATCAGTCTGCATTTTCGGCGAACTAATGAAGATGAGACGAAAATGTCCTTAAAGTAATTAAAGTGGACTTAAAATCTATGGACATTTTAGTTCATGAGCAAAAATGGGACAAAAATGATGTGATTTTGTAAATGTGCCATTTTACCATAAAATCTTGTCTCTGCTAATCTGTCACGTCCGTGACACTGTCATGTGACATACAGCACAAACACGTGTGACAGAAATTAAATGTTGAAAAAAAAAGTAAATTATAACTTAAACCAATGCTCCAACAATAATGTTAATGTGACTGCTAACTAATGATCGACTGTTAACTTATTAGCTCAAAGCATGGAGCCATAGTAGCCACTGTAATTGTACTGTATGTGTCAAGTTGTTTTTCATCAAAAAGATGAGAACATTTTATGTGAAATAGTTTCAGATCAGAAAAGATTCAATATAATCTGCTGAAAAAAAAAAATACAGGGATAAAATTATTGTCTAGACTAAAACGTTGACAGTTTTTGTTGACTAAAACTAAATGAATAAAATGACGCTTTATTGGACTAAAATAAAGACTAAAATGCTAGGTTTATAGTTGACAAAAAATTGACTCATTAAAAAAAGGGATGAGGTTGACTAACTGATTAAAAACTCACAGGCGTGACTGAAATTGGACTAAAACTGAGACGAAATTTCAAAATGGCAGACAAAATTAAAGGGATACTTATTTAGCCGTTTTTTCCTGTCAAAATTAATATTTTGTTTATAATAAATTTGATATTTTCATTATTTTTCATGTACAATGAGTACATTTTAAAAACACATTTTGCATCTTGCTGTCAACTGAAAGTGACATCACAATATGCTCAGGCATCAGGTAACGACCAATCATAGCTCAGCATGTGACTGTCACGTGACCAAACCTAGAAAACAGAAGAGCTGTGATTGGTCGTTGCCTGAGCACGTGATATCATTTTCAGTCGACAAGAAGTGGCAAAATTGTTTTTTGAAAGTATTAATTGTATGTGAAATATAAAAATGTCAAATTATTAATTATGGACAAAATATTAAATTTTATTGCTATAATGGGGTACATAAGTGAAGTATCCCTTTAAAACCAGATTTACCAGATTACCAGTAAATCTGTGTACCACTTTAGGTCTGGGAAGTTTCTATGCCTCCACATGGTCAACAGAAACAATCACATGCACAGTACGTGTATGTAAAATACAAAACACTCAACACCAACAAAAAAAGTAGTGTAATTGTTACGTCACCAAATATGGGCGTGTCCTGTGAATCCTCTTATTTGCTTAGCCTGTGAGGAATTTAAGCGATCCAGCCAGAAACTAATCCCACTTTTGACTTTTATTGTTTGAAATGTCTTTTGTGGAAAATGACATCCACTCAGTTTGTCTTCATGGAGAACAAAAGAGCGCTTTGCTGTGGATTCTGTGGCCTCCGGTCCACACATGCTGACTCGTTTTTCCCTGCTTTTGCTCTTTGTACCGCAGCGCTGCCTGCCCCACATTCCCCGGCCCCCGCCACAGCTGCGGGACATGTAAGCGAGCTGAGCTGAGCTGAGCTGCGCGCGCCGGCGAAGAGGTGGAGGCGGGGGCTGGGAGGGGGGGGAAAAGGAACATGGACTTCAAAGCGGAGCTGCTCAAGT
>NC_135426.1:3630000-3705000 GCF_051991245.1 Festucalex cinctus | reverse complement strand
TTTTTTTTGGCCATTTCATAGGGGTCATATTTAAACAAACTCCTCCTACAGAGTTTATCCGATCATCTTCAAACTTGGTGTGATTCATCTTAAGATGTTGAAAATGAAAAGTTATTGAAAGTTTTTTATTTCGTCACACCCTGTTGTCGTGGCATGCACTTTTTTGCAAAGGAAAAAAATCCTTCTTAATGAAGCATCCCCAGTTGTACGAAGCAGCTAGAGCGACGAAAAATTGTAGACATATGTAACAGCCCAGGATGTACAAAAAAAGTCTCTTGGTGCCATGTGCTAAACCCAACAGGAAGTCCCCCAGGGGCCGGGCATCACATTTTGAGCTAAAAAACTCCTCTTTAACGAAGCATTCCCGGTTGTACGTTTCACCTAGCGCTATGATAATTTGCAGGCATACATAAGAGCCCACGATGTACAAAAAAAGTCTCTTGGAACCATGTGCTAAACCAAACAGGAAGTCCGCCATTTTGATTTATGATGGGATTTGTTGCCATTTTTTGTGGCCTTTTTCAGGGGTCATATTTTAACGAACCCCTCCTACAAAATTTATCCGACTGTCTTCAAACTTGGTGTGTTTCATCTTAAGATGTTAGTAATCGAAAGTTTTTTATTTTGTCACACGCTGTTGCCATAGCAATGCATTGTTTGCCAAGTGCTGCTTTTTTTTTATTTTTATTTATACATGTGTGAAAACTCATTAAACTTTGCAAACACAGACTTGTCATGAACATTAATTTTTAGAGATTTATTGTGCAATTTGCAATAAATAGCGCCGATTGTATGATTATGCTAGACCTACAAAAAAGTATTATGTAGCCATTTGCCAAACCAAAGAGGAAGTCCGCTATTTTGATTTTATGTTGGGAATTATACATCATTTTTGGCCTTTTTCATTAAACTTTGCACAGACAAGGCATGGAAAAAACTAACATTTTAAATGGTCCTTGTTCCATGTAACAGTACCCCAACGTGCCAGTACCCTGACGTGCAAGTAACCCAACGTTGTGCTCAATAGCGCCCTCTATGCATTTTTATGGAGCATTTCAAATTGTATGATTCAAGCGATACACAACTAAAGATGACTTGACCTAGATTTGTGAAAACTGGGAGGCATACCTATTAGCTTCGCATTTTTGAGACACTAAACGTGAACGTAAACTCACCAAATTTTACACACACATCAGGCCTGGCGAAAAATGTGATATTTTAAAGTGGCCATAGATGATAACAGAAAAACCCTAACCCTAACCCTAACCCATTTCATAGGGGTCTTATTTTAACGAACTCCTCCTACAGTGTTTATCCGATCATCTTCAAACTTGGTGTGATTCATCTAAAGATGTTGAAGATGAAAAGTTATTGAAAGCTTTTTATTTCGTTGCACGCTGTTGTCGTGGCATGCACTGTTTGCAAAGGAAAAAAATCCTTCTTAATGAAGCATTCCCAGTTGGACGAAGCAGCTAGAGCTACGGAAATTTGTACACATATGTAAATGCCCACGATGTACAAAAAAGTCTCTTGGTGCCATGTGCTAAACCCAACAGGAAGTCCCGCAGGGGCCGGGCATCACATTTTGAGCTAAAAAAAAAACTCCTCTTTAACGAAGCATTCCCGGTTGTACGTTTCACCTAGCGCTATGATAATTTGGAGGCATACATAAGAGCCCACGATGTACAAAAAAGTCTCTTGGAACCATCTGCTAAACCAAACAGGAAGTCCGCCATTTTGATTTACGTCAGCATTTCTAGCCATTTTTTGTGGCCTTTCTTAGGGGTCATATTTTCACGAACTCCTCGTACAAAATTCATCCGACCGTCTTCAAACTTGGTGTGTTTCATCTTAAGATGTTTAAGATGCAAAGTTATCGAAAGTTTTTTATTTTGTCACATGCTGTTGCCATAGCGATGCATTGTTTGCCAAGTAAAGTGCTGCTTATTTTTTTTGGTCTACACATGTGTGAAAACTCATGAAACTTTAGACACACATCAGACTTGTCATGAACATGAATTTTTAGAGATTTCTTGTGCAATTTGCAATAAATCGCGCCCTCTATACATTTTTATGGAGCATTTCCGATTGGATGATTCAAGCACGAAATAACTAAAGATGACTTGACTTGACCTAGATTTGTGAAAACTCAGAGGCATACCTATTAGTCTAAGACCTACAAAAAGTATTCTGTAGCCGTATGCTAAACCTAAAAGGAAGTCCGCCATTTTGAATTTATTTTGGGAATTGCACACCATATTTTGCGTTTTGATTAAACTTTGCACACACAAGGCTTGTCAAAAACATTTTAGATGGTCCTTGTCCTATTTGACAGTACCCCAACGTGCCAGTACCCCGACGTGCAAGTACCCCAACGTGGCCCGGGTTGCGAGGGCCCTTTATAGCTGCTCGCAGCTCTAGTTAGGGCCCGAGCAGCGACCGCTGCGAGGTCCCTATTGTTCCTGAAGGAATTCTTATTAGGGCCCGAGCAGCGGCGGCGGCGGTGCCGCTGCGAGGCCCTATTGTTTTTGTAGGAATTCTTCTTATTATTATTAGGGCCCGAGCAGCGGCGGCGGCGGTGCCGCTGCGAGGCCCTATTGTTTTTGTAGGAATTCTTCTTATTATTCTTCTTTTTCTTCTCCGCAAACAATCGCATTTTTGAGACACTAAACGTGAACGAAAACTCACCAAACTTTACACGCACATCAGGCCTGGCGAAAAATTTGATATTTTAAAGTCGCCATACATGATAACAGAAAAATGTCTCCTTAGCGCCCCCTACATAGGTTAAACGGATCCCTGTCCCGCTACGATTGTCCGACGGCTATGAAAATTGTGTGGCACCTGTAGCACATCCCAATGAACAAAAACCTCTTTGAAGTGTGTACCCTAAAATAGACAGAAAGTGAGGTATGAGTATTTAAATGTCCAATTTTTGCCAATTTTTGCACATTTACAGGGGTCATACTTTTGCCCGCTTCTCCTACACGGTTAACCCGATTGACTTCAAACTTGGGATGTACCATCTCAACACCTGGGACAACATCATTGTGAAAAATGAAAAGTTTTTGATATACTATATGACGGCGGCGGCGCATCAAATTTAGAGTTTAAAAATTCTTACTTCACGAGGCATTGCCGGTTGTACGTTTAATCTAGAGCTACGAAAATTGGTACACATATGTAACAGACTATGACCTACAAAAAACTCTTTTTGAACCATATGCTAAACCTAACAGGAAGTCCACCATTTTGATTTATTTTGGAACGTGTTGCCATTTTTTTGGCCATTTCATTGGGGCCTTATTTTAACGAACTCCTCCTACAGTGTTTAGCCGATCATCTTCAAACTTGGTGTGATTCATCTTAAGATGTTGAAGATGAAAAGTTATTGAAAGCTTTGTATTTCGTCGCACGCTGTTGTCATGGCATGCACTGTTTGCAAAGGAAAAAAAATATCCTCAAAGAAGCATTGCCAGTTGTACGAAGCAGCTAGAGCTACGAAAATTTGTAGACATATGTAACAGCCCAAGATGTACAAAAAAGTCTCTTGGTGCCCTGTGCTAAACCCAACAGGAAGTCCCCCAGGGGCCGGGCATCACATTTTGAGCTAAAAAAACTCCTCTTTAACAAAGCATACCCGGCTGTACGTTTCACCTAGAGTTACCAAAATTTGTAGAGGTATATAACAGCCCTAGAGGTACAAAAAACTCTTTTTGAACCATATGCTAAACCTAACAGGACGTCCGCCATTTTGATTTACTTTGGAATGTGTTGCCATTTTTTTGGCCATTTCATAGGGTCTTATTTTAACGAACTCCTCCTACAGAGTTTATCCCATCATCTTCAAATTTGGTGTGATTCATCTTAAGATGTTGAAGATGAAAAGTTATTGAAAGCTTTTTATTTCGTCGCACGCTGTTGCCGTGGCATGCACTTGTTTACAAAGGAAAAAAATTCTTCTTAAGGAAGAATTCCCAGTTGTACGAAGCAGCGAGCGCTACGAAAATTTGTAGACATATGTAACAGCCCACAATGTACAAAAAAGTCTCTTGGTGCTATGTGCTAAACCCAACAGGAAGTCCCCCAGGGGCCGGGCATCACATTTTGAGCTAAAAAACTCCTCTTTAACGAAGCATTCCCGGTTGTACGTTTTACCTAGAGTTACCAAAATTTGAAGACATATGTAACAGGCCTCGAGGTACAAAAAACTCTTTTTGAAACATATGCTAACCCCAACAGGAAGTCCGCCATTTTGATTTACTTTGGAACGTGTTGCCATTTTTTTGGCCATTTCATAGGGGTCTTATTTTAACGAACTCCTCCTACAGTTTATCCGATCATCTTCAAACTTGGTGTGATTCATCTTAAGATGTTGACGATGAAAATTTATTGAAAGCTTTTTATTTCGTCGCACGCTGTTGTTGTGGCATGCACTTGTTTGCAAAGGAAAAAAAATCCTTCTTAATGAAGCATTCCCAGTTGTACGAAGCAGCTAGAGCTACGGAAATTTGGAGACATATGTAACAGCCCACGATGTACAAAAAAGTCTCTTGGTGCCATGTACTAAACCCAACAGGAAGTCCCCCAGGGGCCGGGCATCACATTTTGTGCTAAAAAAAAACTCCTCTTTAACGAAGCATTCCAGGTTGTACGTTTCACCTAGAGCTATGATAATTTGGAGGCATACATAAGAGCCCACGATGTACAAAAAAGTCTCTTGGAACCATATGCTAAATCAAACAGGAAGTCTGACATTTTGATTTACTTTGGTATTTGTAGCCACTTTTTGGGGCCTTTTATAGGGGTCATATTTTCTGCAAAACTTATCACATCGTCTTCATTCTTTGGATATTTAAGATGAAAAGTTATTGAATATTTTTATTTTGTCACAGGCCTTTGCTGTAGCGATGCATTGTTTGCAAAGAATTTTTTTTTTTGAGAGTCTAAACATGGGCAAAAACTCACAAAATGTTGCACACAGATCAGATCTCTCATGAACATGAATATTTTATAATTTGTTGTGCAATTTGTAATAAATGGCTCAATAGCGCCGTCGAGATATTTTTATGAAGTATATCCGATTGTGTGGTTCAGCTAGATGTGTGAATATTGGGAGGCATACCTCTCAGCCTAATACCTCCAAAAATTATTCTATAGCCATGTGCCAATCCATTTTGATTTTATTTAATTGTGCGTCATTTTTGGCCTTCCATGAAACTTTGCAAACACAAAGCATGTCAAAAACATTTACAATTTAGACTGTTTCCTATGAAACAGTACCCTAACATGCCAGTACCCCGACATGCAAATACCCCAACGTGGCCCAGGTTGCGAGGGCGCTTTATAGCTGCTCGCAGCTCTAGTTCTTCTTATTCTTCTTCTCCGCAAACAATCGCATTTTTGAGACACTAAACGTGACCGAAAACTCACCAAACTTTACACGCACATCAGGCCTGGCGAAAAATTTGATATTTTAAAGTCGCCATACATGATAACAGAAAAATGGCTCCTTAGCGCCCCCTACATAGGTTAAACGGATCCCTGTCCCGCTACGATTGTCCGACGGCTATGAAAATTGTGTGGCACCTGTAGCACATCCCAATGAACAAAAACCTCTTTGAAGTGTGTACCCTAAAATAGACAGAAAGTGAGGTATGAGTATTTAAATGTCCAATTTTTGCCAATTTTTGCACATTTACAGGGGTCATACTTTTGCCCGCTTCTCCTACACGGTTAACCCGATTGACTTCAAACTTGGGATGTACCATCT
Source organism: Festucalex cinctus (assembly GCF_051991245.1). Taxonomy (NCBI): domain Eukaryota; kingdom Metazoa; phylum Chordata; class Actinopteri; order Syngnathiformes; family Syngnathidae; genus Festucalex; species Festucalex cinctus. The sequence continues at coordinate 3,699,227 of NC_135426.1, read as the reverse complement.
CAACACCTGGGACAACATCATTGTGAAAAATCTAAAGTTTTTGATATACTATATGACGGCGGCGGCGCATCAAATTTAGAGTTTAAAAATTCTTACTTCACGAAGCATTGCCGGTTGTACGTTTAATCTAGAGCTACGAAAATTGGTACACATATGTAACAGGCTATGACCTACAAAAAACTCTTTTTGAACCATATGCTAAACCTAACAGGAAGTCCACCATTTTGATTTATTTTGGAACGTGTTGCAATTTTTTTGGCCATTTCATTGGGGTCTTATTTTAACGAACTCCTCCTACAGTGTTTATCCGATCATCTTCAAACTTGGTGTGATTCATCTTAAGATGTTGAAGATGAAAAGTTATTGAAAGCTTTGTATTTCGTCGCACGCTGTTGTCATGGAATGCACTGTTTTTAAAGGAAAAAAAATATCCTTAAAGAAGCATTCCCATTTGTACGAAGCAGCTAGAGCTATGAAAATTTGTAGACATATGTAACAGCCCAAGATGTACAAAAAAGTCTCTTGGTGCCCTGTGCTAAACCCAACAGGAAGTCCCCCAGGGGCCGGGCATCACATTTTGAGCTAAAAAACTCCTCTTTTACAAAGCATACCCGGCTGTACGTTTCACATAGAGTTACCAACATTTGTAGAGGTATATAACAGCCCTCGATGTACAAAAAACTCTTTTTGAACCATATGCTAAACCTAACAGGACGTCCGCCATTTTGATTTACTTTGGAATGTGTTGCCATTTTTTTTGGCCATTTCATAGGGGTCTTATTTTAACGAACTCCTCCTACAGTGTTTATCCGATCATCTTCAAACTTGGTGTGATTCATCTAAAGATGTTGAAGATGAAAAGTTATTGAAAGCTTTTTATTTCGTCGCACGCTGTTGTCGTGGCATGCACTGTTTGCAAAGGAAAAAAATCCTTCTTAATGAAGCATTCCCAGTTGGACGAAGCAGCTAGAGCTACGAAAATTTGTACACATATGTAAATGCCCACGATGTACAAAAAAGTCTCTTGGTGCCATGTGCTAAACCCAACAGGAAGTCCCGCAGGGGCCGGGCATCACATTTTGAGCTAAAAAAAACTCCTCTTTAACGAAGCATTCCCGGTTGTACGTTTCACCTAGCGCTATGATAATTTGGAGGCATACATAAGAGCCCACGATGTACAAAAAAGTCTCTTGGAACCATCTGCTAAACCAAACAGGAAGTCCGCCATTTTGATTTACGTCAGCATTTGTAGCCATTTTTTGTGGCCTTTCTTAGGGGTCATATTTTCACGAACTCCTCGTACAAAATTCATCCGACCGTCTTCAAACTTGGTGTGTTTCATCTTAAGATGTTTAAGATGCAAAGTTATCGAAAGTTTTTTATTTTGTCACATGCTGTTGCCATAGCGATGCATTGTTTGCCAAGTAAAGTGCTGCTTATTTTTTTTGGTCTACACATGTGTGAAAACTCATGAAACTTTAGACACACATCAGACTTGTCATGAACATGAATTTTTAGAGATTTCTTGTGCAATTTGCAATAAATCGCGCCCTCTATACATTTTTATGGAGCATTTCCGATTGGATGATTCAAGCACGAAATAACTAAAGATGACTTGACTTGACCTAGATTTGTGAAAACTCAGAGGCATACCTATTACTCTAAGACCTACAAAAAGTATTCTGTAGCCGTATGCTAAACCTAAAAGGAAGTCCGCCATTTTGAATTTATTTTGGGAATTGCACACCATATTTTGCGTTTTGATTAAACTTTGCACACACAAGGCTTGTCAAAAACATTTTAGATGGTCCTTGTCCTATTTGACAGTATCCCAACGTGCCAGTACCCCGACGTGCAAGTACCCCAACGTGGCCCGGGTTGCGAGGGCCCTTTATAGCTGCTCGCAGCTCTAGTTAGGGCCCGAGCAGCGACCGCTGCGAGGTCCCTATTGTTCCTGAAGGAATTCTTATTAGGGCCCGAGCAGCGGCGGCGGCGGTGCCGCTGCGAGGCCCTATTGTTTTTGTAGGAATTCTTCTTATTATTATTAGGGCCCGAGCAGCGGCGGCGGCGGTGCCGCTGCGAGGCCCTATTGTTTTTGTAGGAATTCTTCTTATTAGGGCCCGAGCAGCGGCGGCGGCGGTGCCGCTGCGAGGCCCTATTGTTTTTGTAGGAATTCTTATTATTATTAGGGCCCGAGCAGCGGCGGCGGCGGTGCCGCTGCGAGGCCCTATTGTTTTTGTAGGAATTCTTCTTATTATTAGGGCCCGAGCAGCGGCGGCGGCGGTGCCGCTGCGAGGCCCTATTGTTTTTGTAGGAATTCTTCTTATTATTATTAGGGCCCGAGCAGCGACCGCTGCGAGGTCCCTATTGTTTTTCAAGGAATTCTTATTATTAGGGCCCGAGCAGCGGCGGCGGCGGTGCCGCTGCGAGGCCCTATTGTTTTTGTAGGAATTCTTCTTATTAGGGCCCGAGCAGCGGCGGCGGCGGTGCCGCTGCGAGGCCCTATTGTTTTTGTAGGAATTCTTCTTATTATTCTTCTTTTTCTTCTCCGCAAACAATCGCATTTTTGAGACACTAAACGTGAACAAAAACTCACCAAACTTTACACGCACATCAGGCCTGGCGAAAAATTTGATATTTTAAAGTCGGCATACATGATAACAGAAAAATGGCTCCTTAGCGCCCCCTACATAGGTTAAACGGATCCCTGTCCCGCTACGATTGTCCGACGGCTATGAAAATTGTGTGGCACCTGTAGCACATCCCAATGAACAAAAACCTCTTTGAAGTGTGTACCCTAAAATAGACAGAAAGTGAGGTATGAGTATTTAAATGTCCAATTTTTGCCAATTTTTGCACATTTACAGGGGTCATACTTTTGCCCGCTTCTCCTACACGGTTAACCCGATTGACTTCAAACTTGGGATGTACCATCTCAACACCTGGGACAACATCATTGTGAAAAATGAAAAGTTTTTGATATACTATATGACGGAGGCGGCGCATCAAATTTAGAGTTTAAAAATTCTTACTTCACGAAGCATTGCCGGTTGTACGTTTAATCTAGAGCTACGAAAATTGGTACACATATGTAACAGGCTATGACCTACAAAAAACTCTTTTTGAACCATATGCTAAACCTAACAGGAAGTCCACCATTTTGATTTATTTTGGAACGTGTTGCCATTTTTTTGGCCATTTCATTGGGGTCTTATTTTAACGAACTCCTCCTACAGTGTTTATCCGATCATCTTCAAACTTGGTGTGATTCATCTTAAGATGTTGAAGATGAAAAGTTATTGAAAGCTTTGTATTTCGTCGCACACTGTTGTCATGGCATGCACTGTTTTTAAAGGAAAAAAAATATCCTTAAAGAAGCATTCCCATTTGTACGAAGCAGCTAGAGATACGAAAATTTGTAGACATATGTAACAGCCCAAGATGTACAAAAAAGTCTCTTGGTGCCCTGTGCTAAACCCAACAGGAAGTCCCCCAGGGGCCGGGCATCACATTTTGAGCTAAAAAACTCCTCTTTAACAAAGCATACCCGGCTGTACGTTTCACATAGAGTTACCAAAATTTGTAGAGGTATATAACAGCCCTCGAGGTACAAAAAACTCTTTTTGAACCATATGCTAAACCTAACAGGACGTCCGCCATTTTGATTTACTTTGGAATGTGTTGCCATTTTTTTTGGCCATTTCATAGGGGTCATATTTTAACAAACTCCTCCTACAGAGTTTATCCGATCATCTTCAAACTTGGTGTGATTCATCTTAAGATGTTGAAAATGAAAAGTTATTGAAAGTTTTATATTTCGTCACACGCTGTTGTCGTGGCATGCACTTTTTGCAAAGGAAAAAAAATCTTATTAATGAAGCATTCCCAGTTGTACGAAACAGCGAGAGCGACGAAAAATTGTAGACATATGTAACAGTCCAGGATGTACAAAAAAGTCTCTTGGTGCCATGTGCTTAACCTAACAGGAAGTCCCCCCGGGCATCACATTTTGAGCTAAAAAACTCCTCTTTAACGAAGCATTCCCGGTTGTACGTTTCACCTAGCGCTATGATAATTTGCAGGCATACATAAGAGCCCATGATGTACAAAAAAGTCTCTTGGAACCATGTGCTAAACCAAACAGGAAGTCTGCCATTTTGATTTATGATGGGATTTGTTGCCATTTTTTGTGGCCTTTTTCAGGGGTCATATTTTAACGAACCCCTCCTACAAAATTTATCCGACTGTCTTCAAACTTAGTGTGTTTCATTTTAAGATGTTTAAGATGCAAAGGAATCGAAAGTTTTTTATTTTGTAACACGCTGTTGCCATAGCAATGCATTGTTTGCCAAGTGCTGCTTTTTTTTGTTTATCTATACATGTGTGAAAACTCATGAAACTTTGCAAACACATCAGACTTGTCATGAACATGAATTTTTAGAGATTTATTGTGCAATTTGCAAGAAAAAGCGCCCTCTAGACATTTTTATGAAGCATTTCCGATTGTATGATTATGCTAGACCTACAAAAAAGTATTATGTAGCCATTTGCCAAACCAAAGAGGAAGTCCGCTATTTTGATTTTATTTTGGGAATTATACATCATTTTTGGCCTTTTTCATTAAACTTTGCACAGACAAGGCATGGAAAAAAATAACATTTTAAATGGTCCTTGTTCCATGTAACAGTACCCCAACGTGCCAGTACCCTGACGTGCAAGTAACCCAACGTTGTGCTCAATAGCGCCCTCTATGCATTTTTATGGAGTATTTCCAATTGTATGATTCAAGCGATACACAACTAAAGATGACTTGACCAAGATTTATGAAAACTGGGAGGCATACCTATTAGCTTAAGACCTACAAAAGGTATTCTGTAGCCGTATGCTAAACCTAAAAGGAAGTCCACCATTTTGAATTTATTTTGGGAATTGCACACCATATTTTGCGTTTTGATTAAACTTTGCACACACAAGGCTTGTCAAAAACATTTTAGATGGTCCTTGTCCTATTTGACAGTACCCCAACGTGCCAGTACCCCGACGTGCAAGTACCCCAACGTGGCCCGGGTTGCGAGGGCCCTTTATAGCTGCTCGCAGCTCTAGTTATTATTATTCTTATTCTTATTATTCTTCTCCGCAAACAATCGCATTTTTGAGACACTAAACGTGACCGAAAACTCACCAAACTTTACACGCACATCAGGCCTGGCGAAAAATTTGATATTTTAAAGTCGCCATACATGATAACAGAAAAATGGCTCCTTAGCGCCCCCTACATAGGTTAAACGGATCCCTGTCCCGCTACGATTGTCCGACGGCTATGAAAATTGTGTGGCACCTGTAGCACATCCCAATGAACAAAAACCTCTTTGAAGTGTGTACCCTAAAATAGACAGAAAGTGAGGTATGAGTATTTAAATGTCCAATTTTTGCCAATTTTTGCACATTTACAGGGGTCATACTTTTGCCCGCTTCTCCTACACGGTTAACCCGATTGACTTCAAACTTGGGATGTACCATCTCAACACCTGGGACAACATCATTGTGAAAAATGAAAAGTTTTTGATATACTATATGACGGCGGCGGCGCATCAAATTTAGAGTTTAAAAATTCTTAGTTCACGAAGCATTGCCGGTTGTACGTTTAATCTAGAGCTACGAAAATTGGTACACATATGTAACAGGCTATGACCTACAAAAAACTCTTTTTGAACCATATGCTAAACCTAACAGGAAGTCCACCATTTTGATTTATTTTGGAACGTGTTGCCATTTTTTTGGCCATTTCATTGGGGTCTTATTTTAACGAACTCCTCCTACAGTGTTTATCCGATCATCTTCAAACTTGGTGTGATTCATCTTAAGATGTTGAAGATGAAAAGTTATTGAAAGCTTTGTATTTCGTCGCACGCTGTTGTCATGGCATGCACTGTTTTTAAAGGAAAAAAAATATCCTTAAAGAAGCATTCCCATTTGTACGAAGCAGCTAGAGCTACGAAAATTTGTAGACATATGTAACAGCCCAAGATGTACAAAAAAAGTCTCTTGGTGCCCTGTGCTAAACCCAACAGGAAGTCCCCCAGGGGCCGGGCATCACATTTTGAGCTAAAAAACTCCTCTTTAACAAAGCATACCCGGCTGTACGTTTCACCTAGAGTTACCAACATTTGTAGAGGTATATAACAGCCCTCGAGGTACAAAAAACTCTTTTTGAACCATATGCTAAACCTAACAGGGCGTCCGCCATTTTGATTTACTTTGGAATGTGTTGCCATTTCATAGGGGTCATATTTTAACAAACTCCTCCTACAGAGTTTATCCGATCATCTTCAAACTTGGTGTGATTCATCTTAAGATGTTGAAAATGAAAAGTTATTGAAAGTTTTTTATTTCATCACACGCTGTTGTCGTGGCATGCACTTTTTGCAAAGGAAAAAAATCCTTCTTAATGAAGCATTCCCAGTTGTACGAAGCAGCTAGAGCGACGAAAAATTGTAGACATATGTAACAGCCCAGGATGTACAAAAAAGTCTCTTGGTGCCATGTGCTAAACCCAACAGGAAGTCCCCCAGGGGCCGGGCATCACATTTTGAGCTAAAAAACTCCTCTTTAACGAAGCATTCCCGGTTGTACGTTTCACCTAGCGCTATGATAATTTGCAGGCATACATAAGAGCCCATGATGTACAAAAAAAAGTCTCTTGGAACCATGTGCTAAACCAAACAGGAAGTCTGCCATTTTGATTTATGATGGGATTTGTTGCCATTTTTTGTGGCCTTTTTCAGGGGTCATATTTTAACGAACCCCTCCTACAAAATTTATCCGACTGTCTTCAAACTTGGTGTGTTTCATCTTAAGATGTTTAAGATGCAAAGTAATCGAAAGTTTTTTATTTTGTAACACGCTGTTGCCATAGCAATGCATTGTTTGTCAAGTGCTGCTTTTTTTTTTTTTTTATACACATGAAAACTCATGAAACTTTGCAAACACATCAGACTTGTCATGAACATGAATTTTCAGAGATTTATTGTGCAATTTGCAATAAATAGCGCCCTCTAGACATTTTTACGAAGCATTTCCGATTGTATGATTTTGCTAGACCTACAAAAAAGTATTATGTAGCCATTTGCCAAACCAAAGAGGAAGACCGCTATTTTGATTTTATTTTGGGAATTATACATCATTTTTGGCCTTTTTCATGAAACTTTGCACAGACAAGGCATGGAAAAAACTAACATTTTAAATGGTCCTTGTTCCATGTAACAGTACCCCAACGTGCCAGTACCCCGACGTGCAAGTAACCCAACGTTGTGCTCAATAGCGCCCTCTATGCATTTTTATGGAGCATTTCCAATTGTATGATTCAAGCGATACACAACTAAAGATGACTTGACCTAGATTTGTGAAAACTGGGAGGCATACCTATTAGCTTAAGACCTACAAAAAGTATTCTGTAGCCGTATGCTAAACCTAAAAGGAAGTCCGCCATTTTGAATTTATTTTGGGAATTGCGCACCATATTTTGCGTTTTGATTAAACTTTGCACACACAAGGCTTGTCAAAAACATTTTCGATGGTCCTTGTCCTATTTGACAGTACCCCAACGTGCCAGTACCCCGACGTGCAAGTACCCCAACGTGGCCCGGGTTGCGAGGGCCCTTTATAGCTGCTCGCAGCTCTAGTTCTTCTTCTTTTTATTTGTTATTATTCTTTTCCGCAAACAATCACATTTTTGAGACACTAAACGTGAACGAAAACTCACCAAACTTTACACACACGTCAGGCCTGGCGAAAAATTTGATATTTTAAAGTCGCCATAGGTGATAACAGAAAAATGGCTCCATAGCGCCACCTACATAGGTTAAACAGATCCCTGGCCCGCTACGATTGTCCGACGGCTATGAAAATTGTGTGGCACCTGTAGCACATCCAGATGAACAAAAACCTCTTTGATGTGTGTACCCTAAAATAGACAGGAAGTGAGATATGAGTATTTAAATGTCCAATTTTGGCCAATTTTTGCACATTTACAGGGGTCATACTTTTGCCTGCTTCTCCTACACGGTTAATCCAATTGACTTCAAACTTGGGATGTACCATCTCAAGACCTGGGACAACACCATGGTAAAAAATCTAAAGTTTTCGACATACTATATGACGGCGGTGGGGCATCAAATTTAGAGTTTCAAAACTCTTACTAAACGTAGTATTGCCCGTTGTATGTTTAACCTAGAGCTACGAAAATTGGTACACATATGTAACAGACTATGACCTACAAAAAAGTCTGTTGGTGCCATATGCTAAACCCAACAGGAAGTCCGCCAGAGGCGGGGCATCAAATTTGGAGTTTCAAAATTCTTACTTAATGAAGCATTCCCGGCTGTACGTTTCACCTAGAGTTACCAAAATTTAAAGACATATGTAACAGCCCTCAAGGTACAAAAAACTCTTTTTGAACCATATGCTAAACCTAACAGAAAGTCCACCATTTTGATTTACTTTGGAACGTGTTCCCATTTTTTTGGCCATTTCATAGGGGTCCTATTTTAACGAACTCCTCTTACAGAGTTTATCCGATCATCTTCAAACTTGGTGTGATTCATCTTAAGATGTTGAAGATGAAAAGTTATTGAAAGCTTTTTATTTCGCTGCACGCTGTTGTCGTGGCATGCACTTGTTTGCAAAGGAAAAAAATTCTTCTTAATGAAGAATTCTCAGTTGTACGAAGCAGCTAGAGCTACGAAAATTTGTAGACATATGTAACAGCCCACGATGTACAAAAAAAGTCTCTTGCTGCTTTGTGCTAAACCCAACAGGAAGTCCCGCAAGGGCCGGGCATCACTTTTTGAGCTAAAAAACTCCTCTTTAACGAAGCATTCCCGGTTGTACCTTTCACCTAGCGCTATGATAATTTGGAGGCATACATAAGAGCCCACGATGTACAAAAAAGTCTTTTAGAACCATATGCTAAGCCAAACAGGAAGTCCGGCATTTTGATTTACTTTGCTATTTGTAGCCATTTTTTGGGGGCCTTTTATAGGCCTCATATTTTCTACAAAACTTATCAGATTGTCTTCATTCTTTGGCATGTTTCATCTGAAGTATTGCCGGTTATACGTTTAATCTAGAGCTACGAAAATTGGTACACATATGTAACAGACTATGATCTACAAAAAAGCCTGTTGGTGCCATATGCTAAACCTAACAGGAAGTCCGCCAGAGGCAGGGCATCAAATTTTGCATTTCAAAATTTTTACTTAATGAAGCATTTCCGGCTGTACGTTTCACCTAGAGTGACCAAAATTTGAAGACATATGTAACAGCCCTCGAGGTACAAAAAACTCTTTTTGAACCATATGCTAAACCTAACAGGAAGTCTGCCATTTTGATTTACTTTGGAACATGTTGCCATTTTTTTGGCCATTTCATAGGGGTCTTATTTTAACGAACTCCTCCTACAGAGTTTATCCGATCATCTTCAAACTTGGTGTGATTCATCTTAAGATGTTGACGATGAAAAGTTATTGAAAGCTTTTTATTTCGTCGCACGCTGTTGTCGTGGCATGCACTGTTGGCAAAGGAAAAAAAAATCCTTCTTAATGCAGCGTTCCCAGTTGGACGAAGCAGCTCGAGCTACAAAAATTTGTAGACATATGTACACATTTGTCCACATATATATATTTACATATGCATGTAAAAAAATTATGTCAGGCTAAACTAAATGGTTGATTAGGCCCCACACATTCTCACCTTACCATACCCGGCCCTCTTTGCAAAAGGTTTGAACACTCCTGGCCTAAACCTAGGTGTATACTCAAACTATGCACGCACATAAAGCCTGGAACAAAATGTGTAATTTAGAGGGTTCTTGTTTTGTTTTTTGTATTCCTTATATTTCATGTCATTATACTTGACACACTATTTTTACTACTCACTGAATCAGTTATAAGAACATTTAATTGATACAATCCAATCACATCCTAGAGAATTGAAAACACATTCAATCATGAGGTTGTTAAGACACATTTACTTCTGTAGCACTTAACCACAAACAAGTTGCGACATCCCCTGATCTAACCCCTCCAACCGGGCAAGGAAAAACTTTCAGGGGTCATATTTTAACGAACCCCTCCTACAAAATTTATCCGACTGTCTTCAAACTTGGTGTGTTTCATCTTAAGATGTTTAAGATGCAAAGTAATCGAAAGTTTTTTATTTTGTAACACGCTGTTGCCATAGCAATGCATTGTTTGTCAAGTGCTGCTTTTTTTTTTTATACACATGAAAACTCATGGAACTTTGCAAACACATCAGACTTGTCATGAACATGAATTTTCAGAGATTTATTGTGCAATTTGAAATAAATAGCGCCCTCTAGACCTTTTTATGAAGCATTTCCGATTGTATGATTATGCTAGACCTACAAAAAAGTATTATGTAGCCATTTGCCAAACCAAAGAGGAAGTCCGCTATTTTGATTTTATTTTGGGAATTATACATAATTTTTGGCCTTCTTCATTAAACTTTGCACAGACAAGGCATGGAAAAAACTAACATTTTAAATGGTCCTTGTTCCATGTAACAGTACCCCAACGTGCCAGTACCCTGACGTGCAAGTAACCCAACGTTGTGCTCAATAGCGCCCTCTATGCATTTTTATGGAGCATTTCCAATTGTATGATTCAAGCGATACACAACTAAAGATGACTTGACCTAGATTTGTGAAAACTGGGAGGCATATCTATTAGCTTAAGACCTACAAAAAGTATTCTGTAGCCGTATGCTAAACCTAAAAGGAAGTCCGCCATTTTGAATTTATTTTGGGAATTGCGCACCATATTTTGCGTTTTGATTAAACTTTGCACACACAAGGCTTGTCAAAAACATTTTAGATGGTCCTTGTCCTATTTGACAGTACCCCAACGTGCCAGTACCCCGACGTGCAAGTACCCCAACGTGGCACGCCTTTGCTGTAGCGATGCATTGTTTGCAAAGAATTTTTTTTTTTTATATGATTCAGCTAGATGTGTGAATATTGGGAGGCATACCTATCAGCCGAATACCTCGACAAAGCATTCCATAGCAATGTGAACAAACACAAAAAGCATGGCAAAACATTTACAATTTAGACGGTTTCTTATGAAACAGTACCCTAACGTGCCAGTACCCCGACGTGCAAATACCCCAACGTGGCACGGGTTGCGAGGGCCCTTTATAGCTGCTCGCAGCTCTAGTTAGGGCCCGAGCAGCGGCGGCGGCGGTGCCGCTGCGAGGCCCTATTGTTTTTGTAGGAATTCTTCTTATTATTCTTCTTTTTCTTCTCCGCAAACAATCGCATTTTTGAGACACTAAACGTGAACGAAAACTCACCAAACTTTACACGCACATCAGGCCTGGCGAAAAATTTGATATTTTAAAGTCGCCATACATGATAACAGAAAAATGGCTCCTTAGCGCCCCCTACATAGGTTAAACGGATCCCTGTCCCGCTACGATTGTCCGACGGCTATGAAAATTGTGTGGCACCTGTAGCACATCCCAATGAACAAAAACCTCTTTGAAGTGTGTACCCTAAAATAGACAGAAAGTGAGGTATGAGTATTTAAATGTCCAATTTTTGCCAATTTTTGCACATTTACAGGGGTCATACTTTTGCCCGCTTCTCCTACACGGTTAACCCGATTGACTTCAAACTTGGGATGTACCATCTCAACACCTGGGACAACATCATTGTGAAAAATGAAAAGTTTTTGATATACTATATGACGGTGGCGGCGCATCAAATTTAGAGTTTAAAAATTCTTACTTCACGAAGCATTGCCGGTTGTACGTTTTATCTAGAGCTACGAAAATTGGTACACATATGTCACAGGCTATGACCTACAAAAAACTCTTTTTGAACCATATGCTAAACCTAACAGGAAGTCCACCATTTTGATTTATTTTGGAACGTGTTGCCATTTTTTTGGCCATTTCATTGGGGTCTTATTTTAACGAACTGCTCCTACAGTGTTTATCCGATCATCTTCAAACTTGGTGTGATTCATCTTAAGATGTTGAAGATGAAAAGTTATTGAAAGCTTTATATTTCGTCGCACACTGTTGTCATGGCATGCACTGTTTTTAAAGGAAAAAAAATATCCTTAAAGAAGCATTCCCATTTGTACGAAGCAGCTAGAGCTACGAAAATTTGTAGACATATGTAACAGCCCAAGATGTACAAAAAAGTCTCTTGGTGCCCTGTGCTAAACCCAACAGGAAGTCCCCCAGGGGCCGGGCATCACATTTTGAGCTAAAAAACTCCTCTTTAACAAAGCATACCCGGCTGTACGTTTCACATAGAGTTACCAACATTTGTAGAGGTGTATAACAGCCCTCGAGGTACAAAAAACTCTTTTTGAACCATATGCTAAACCTAACATGACGTCCGCTATTTTGATTTACTTTGGAATGTGTTGCCATTTTTTTTGGCCATTTCATAGGGGTCATATTTTAACAAACTCCTCCTACAGAGTTTATCCGATCATCTTCAAACTTGGTGTGATTCATCTTAAGATGTTGAAAATGAAAAGTTATTGAAAGTTTTTTATTTCGTCACACGCTGTTGTCGTGGCATGCACTTTTTGCAAAGGAAAAAAAATCCTTCTTAATGAAGCATTCCCAGTTGTACGAAGCAGCTAGAGCGACGAAAAATTGTAGACATATGTAACAGCCCAGGATGTACAAAAAAGTCTCTTGGTGCCATGTGCTAAACCCAACAGGAAGTCCCCCAGGGGCCGGGCATCACATTTTGAGCTAAAAAACTCCTCTTTAACGAAGCATTCCCGGTTGTACGTTTCACCTAGCGCTATGATAATTTGCAGGCATACATAAGAGCCCGTGATGTACAAAAAAAGTCTCTTGGAACCATGTGCTAAACAAAACAGGAAGTCTGCCATTTTGATTTATGATGGGATTTGTTGCCATTTTTTGTGGCCTTTTTCAGGGGTCATATTTTAACGAACCCCTCCTACAAAATTTATCCGACTGTCTTCAAACTTGGTGTGTTTCATCTTAAGATGTTTAAGATGCAAAGTAATCGAAAGTTTTTTATTTTGTAACACGCTGTTGCCATAGCAATGCATTGTTTGTCAAGTGCTGCTTTTTTTTTTTTATACACATGAAAACTCATGAAACTTTGCAAACACATCAGACTTGTCGTGAACATGAATTTTCAGAGATTTATTGTGCAATTTGCAATAAATAGCGCCCTCTAGACATTTTTATGAAGCATTTCCGATTGTATGATTATGCTAGACCTACAAAAAAGTATTATGTAGCCATTTGCCAAACCAAAGAGGAAGTCCGCTATTTTGATTTTATTTTGGGAAATATACATCATTTTTGGCCTTTTTCATTAAACTTTGCACAGAAAAGGCATGGAAAAAACTAACATTTTAAATGGTCCTTGTTCCATGTAACAGTTGTCAAGTGCTGCTTTTTTTTTTTTTTTTATACACATGAAAACTCATGAAACTTTGCAAACACATCAGACTTGTCATGAACATGAATTTTCAGAGATTTATTGTGCAATTTGCAATAAATAGCGCCCTCTAGGCATTTTTATGAAGCATTTCCGATTGTATGATTATGCTAGACCTACAAAAAAGTATTATGTAGCCATTTGCCAAACCAAAGAGGAAGTCCGCTATTTTGATTTTATTTTGGGAATTATACATAATTTTTGGCCTTCTTCATTAAACTTTGCACAGACAAGGCATGGAAAAAACTAACATTTTAAATGGTCCTTGTTCCATGTAACAGTACCCCAACGTGCCAGTACCCTGACGTGCAAGTAACCCAACGTTGTGCTCAATAGCGCCCTCTATGCATTTTTATGGAGCATTTCCAATTGTATGATTCAAGCGATACACAACTAAAGATGACTTGACCTAGATTTGTGAAAACTGGGAGGCATACCTATTAGCTTAAGACCTACAAAAAGTATTCTGTAGCCGTATGCTAAACCTAAAAGGAAGTCCGCCATTTTGAATTTATTTTGGGAATTGCGCACCATATTTTGCGTTTTGATTAAACTTTGCACACACAAGGCTTGTCAAAAACATTTTATATGGTCCTTGTCCTATTTTACAGTACCCCAACGTGCCAGTACCCCGACGTGCAAGTACCCCAACGTGGCCCGGGTTGCGAGGGCCCTTTATAGCTGCTCGCAGCTCTAGTTAGGGCCCGAGCAGCGGCGGCAGCGGTGCCGCTGCGAGGCCCTATTGTTTTTGTAGGAATTCTTCTTATTATTATTATTCTGATTATTATTCTTCTCCGCAAACAATCGCATTTTTGAGACGCTAAACGTGAACGAAAACTCACCAAACTTTACACGCACATCAGGCCTGGCGAAAAATTTGATATTTTAAAGTCACCATACATGATAACAGAAAAATGGCTCCATAGCGCCACCTACATAGGTTACACGGATCCCTGTCCCGCTACGATTGTCCGACGGCTATGAAAATTGTGTGGCACCTGTAGCACATCCCAATGAACAAAAACCTCTTTGAAGTGTGTACCCTAAAATAGACAGAAAGTGAGGTATGAGTATTTAAATGTCCAATTTTTGCCAATTTTTGCACATTTACAGGGGTCATACTTTTGCCCGCTTCTCCTACACGGTTAACCCGATTGACTTCAAACTTGGGATGTACCATCTCAACACCTGGGACAACATCATTGTGAAAAATGAAAAGTTTTTGATATACTATATGACGGCGGCGTCGCATCAAATTTAGAGTTTAAAAATTCTTACTTCACGAAGCATTGTCGGTTGTACGTTTAATCTAGAGCTACGAAAATTGGTACACATATGTAACAGGCTATGACCTACAAAAAACTCTTTTTGAACCATATGCTAAACCTAACAGGAAGTCCACCATTTTGATTTATTTTGGAACGTGTTGCCATTTTTTTGGCCATTTCATTGGGGCCTTATTTTAACGAACTCCTCCTACAGTGTTTATCCGATCATCTTCAAACTTGGTGTGATTCATCTTAAGATGTTGAAGATGAAAAGTTATTGAAATCTTTGTATTTCGTCGCACGCTGTTGTCATGGCATGCACTGTTTGCAAAGGAAAAAAAATATCCTTAAAGAAGCATTGCCAGTTGTACGAAGCAGCTAGAGCTACGAAAATTTGTAGACATATGTAACAGCCCAAGATGTACAAAAACGTCTCCTGGTGCCCTGTGCTAAACCCAACAGGAAGTCCCCCAGGGGCCGGGCATCACATTTTGAGCTAAAAAAACCTCCTCTTTAACAAAGCATACCCGGCTGTACGTTTCACCAAGAGTTACCAAAATTTGTAGAGGTATACAACAGCCCTCGAGGTACAAAAAACTCTTTTTGAACCATATGCTAAACCTAACAGGACGTCCGCCATTTTGATTTACTTTGGAATGTGTTGCCATTTTTTTTGGCCATTTCATAGGGGTCATATTTTAACAAACTCCTCCTACAGAGTTTATCCGATCATCTTCAAACTTGGTGTGATTCATCTTAAGATGTTGAAAATGAAAAGTTATTGAAAGTTTTTTATTTCGTCACACACTGTTATCGTGGCATGCACTTTTTGCAAAGGAAAAAAATCCTTCTTAATGAAGCATTCCCAGTTGTACGAAGCAGCTAGAGCGACGAAAAATTGTAGACATATGTAACAGCCCAGGATGTACAAAAATGTCTCTTGGTGCCATGTGCTAAACGCAACAGGAAGTCCCCCAGGGGCCGGGCATCACATTTTGAGCTAAAAAACTCCTCTTTAACGAAGCATTCCCGGTTGTACGTTTCACCTAGCGCTATGATAATTTGCAGGCATACATAAGAGCCCACGATGTACAAAAAAGTCTCTTGGAACCATGTGCTAAACCAAACAGGAAGTCCGGCATTTTGATTTAGGCCTTTTTTAGGGGTCACATTTTAACGAACTCCTACGAAATTTATCCGACTGTCTTCCAACTTGCTGTGTTTCATCGTAAGATGTTTAAGATGCAAAGTTATCGAAAGTTTTTTTTATTTTGTCGCAAGCCGTTGCCATAGCGATGCATTATTTGCCAAGTAAAATGCTGCTTTTTTTTTTTTTTTTGTCGAAACGAGCGAAAACTCATGAAACTTTACACACACATCAGACTTGTCATAAACATGAATATTTTAGAGATTTCTTGTGCAATTTGCAATAAATGGCTCAATAGCGCCTTATAGATATTTTTATGAAGCTTTTGGAAATGTATGATTCAGCTAGATTTGTAAAAATTGGGATACCTATCAGCCTAAGACTGACAAAAAAGTTTCTAAAGCCATATGCTAAACCAAACAGGAAGTCTGCCATTTTGATTTACTTTGCTATTTGTAGCCATTTTTTGGGGCCTTTTATAGGCCTCATATTTTCTACAAAACTTATCAGATCGTCTTCATTCTTTGGCGTGTTTCATCTGAAGATATTTAAGATGAAAAGTTATTGAAATTGTTTGTCACGCCTTTGCTCTAGCGATGCATTGTTTGCAAAGAAAAATACTTTTTTTTTTGAAAGTCTAAACATGAGCGAAAACTCAAAACTTTGCACACAGATCAGACCTCTCAAGAACATGAATATTTTAGAGATTTGTTGTGCAATTTGTAATAAATGGTTCAATAGCGCCCTCTAGACATTTTAATGAAGTATTTCCGATTATATGATTCAGCTAGATGTGTAAATATTTGGAGGCACACCTATCAGTCTAATACCTACAAAAATTATTCTATAGCCATGTGCCAAACCATTTTGATTTTATTTTGTTAATTGTGCATCATTTTTGGCCTTTCCATGAAACTTTGCAAGCACAAAGCATGGCAAAAACATTTACAATTTAGACGGTTTCCTATGAAACAGTACCCCAACATGCCAGTACCCCGACGTGCAAGTACCCCAACGTGGCCCAGGTTGCGAGGGCCCTTTATAGCTGCTCGCAGCTCTAGTTATTCTTCTTCTTCTTCTTCTTTTTCTTTGTTATTATTCTTTTCCGCAAACAACCACATTTTTGAGGCACTAAACATGAACGAAAACTCACCAAACTTTACACGCAGATCGGGCCTGGCGAAAAATTTGATATTTTAAAGTCGCCATACATGATAACAGAAAAATGGCTCTGTAGCGCCACCTACATAGGTTTAACGGATCCCTGTCCCGCTACGATTGTCCTATAGCTACGAAAATTGTGTGGCACCTGTAGCACATCCAGATGAACAAAAACCTCTTTGATATGTGTACCCTAAAATAGACAGGAAGTGAGGTATGAGTATTTGAA
Source organism: Festucalex cinctus (assembly GCF_051991245.1). Taxonomy (NCBI): domain Eukaryota; kingdom Metazoa; phylum Chordata; class Actinopteri; order Syngnathiformes; family Syngnathidae; genus Festucalex; species Festucalex cinctus. The sequence goes on along the minus strand of NC_135426.1, from coordinate 3,681,900 downwards.
TGTCCAATTTTGGCCCATTTTTGCACATTTATAGGGGTCATACTTTTGCCCGCTTCTCCTACACGGTTAACCCGATTGACTTCAAACTTGGGCTGTACCATCTCAACACCTGGGACAACATCATGGTAAAAACTCTAAAGTTTTTGACATACTATATGACGGTGGCGGGGCATCAAATTTACAGTTTCAAAATTCTTACTTAACAAAGCATTGCCGGTGGTACGTTTAATTGAGAGCCACGAAAATTGGTACACATATGTAACAGACTATGATCTACAAAAAAGCCTGTTGGTGCCATATGCTAAACCTAACAGGAAGTCTGCCAGAGGCGAGGCATCAAATTTTGTGTTTCAAAATTCTTATTTAATGAAGCATTCCCGGCTGTACATTTCACCTAGAGTTACCAACATTTGAAGACATATGTAACAGCCCTCAAGGTACAAAAAAGTATTTTTGAACCATATGCTAAACCGAACAGGAAGTCCGCCATTTTGATTTACTTTGGAACGTGTTGCCATTTTTTGGGCCATTTCATAGGGGTCTTATTTTAACGAACTCCTCCTACAGAGTTTATCCGATCATCTCCAAACTTGGTGTGATTCATCTTAAAATGTTGAAAATGAAAAGTTATTGAAAGCTTTTTATTTCGTAGCACGCTGTTGCCGTGGCATGCACAGTTTGCAAAGGGAAAAATTCCCTCTTAATGAAGCATTCCCAGTTGTACGAAGCAGCTAGAGCTACGAAAATTTGGAGACAAATTTAACAGCCCACGATGTACAAAAAAGTCTCTTGGTGCCATGTGCTAAACCCAACAGGAAGTCCCGTAGGGGCCGGTCATCACATTTTGAGCTAAAAAACTCCTCTTTAACAAAGCATTCCCGGTTGTACGTTTCACCTAGCGCTATGATAATTTAGAGGCATACATAAGAGCCCACGATGTACAAAAAAGTCTCTTGGAACCATCTGCTAAACCAAACAGGAAGTCCGCCATTTTGATTTACGTTGGGATTTGTGGCCATTTTTTGTAGCCATTTTTTGTAGCCATTTTTTGTGGCCTTTTTTAGGGGTCATATTTTAACGAACTCCTCCTACAAAATTTATCCGACTGTCTTCAAACTTGGTGTGCTTCATCTTAAGATGTTTAAGATACAAAGTTATCGAAAGTTATTTATTTTGTCGCACGCCGTTTCATGGCGATGCATTGTTTGCCAAGTAAAATGCTGCTTTTTTTTTTTTGGTCTAAACATGTGCAAAAACTCATGAAACTTTACACACACATCAGGCTTGTCATAAGCATGAATATTTTAGAGATTTCTTATTAAATTTGCAATAAATGCTTCAATAGCGCCCTCTAGACATTTTTATGAAGTCTTTCCGATTATATGATTCAGCTAGATGTGTGAATATTGGCAGGCATGCCTAATATATTCAAAAAGTATTCTATATAGCCATGTGCCAATCCATTTTGATTTTATTTTGTTAATTGTGCATCATTTTTGGCCTTTCCATGAAACTTTACAAACACAAAGCATGGCAAAAACGTTTAAAATTTAGATGGTTTCCTATTTGACAGTACCCCAACATGCCAGTACCCCGACGTGCAAATACCCCAACGTGGCCCGGGTTGCGAGGGCCCTTTATAGCTGCTCGCAGCTCTAGTTATTATTATTATTCTTATTATTATTATTCTCCGCAAACGATCACATTTTTGAGACACTAAACGTGACCGAAAACTCACCAAACTTTACACGCACATCAGGCCTGGCGAAAAATTTGATATTTTAAAGTCGCCATACATGATAACAGAAAAATGGCTCCTTAGCGCCCCCTACATAGGTTAAACGGATCCCTGTCCCGCTACGATTGTCCGACGGCTATGAAAATTGTGTGGCACCTGTAGCACATCCCAATGAACAAAAACCTCTTTGAAGTGTGTACCCTAAAATAGACAGAAAGTGAGGTATGAGTATTTAAATGTCCAATTTTTGCCAATTTTTGCACATTTACAGGGGTCATACTTTTGCCCGCTTCTCCTACACGGTTAACCCGATTGACTTCAAACTTGGGCTGTACCATCTCAACACCTGGGACAACATCATGGTAAAAAATCTAAAGTTTTTGACATACTATATGACGGTGGCGGGGCATCAAATTTACAGTTTCAAAATTCTTACTTAACAAAGCATTGCCGTGGTACGTTTAATTGAGAGCCACGAAAATTGGTACACATATGTAACAGACTATGATCTACAAAAAACTCTTTTTGAACCATATGCTAAACCTAACAGGAAGTCCGCCAGAGGCGAGGCATCAAATTTTGTGTTTCAAAATTCTTATTTAATGAAGCATTCCCGGCTGTACATTTCACCTAGAGTTACCAACATTTGAAGACATATGTAACAGCCCTCAAGGTACAAAAAACTCTTTTTGAACCATATGCTAAACCGAACAGGAAGTCCGCCATTTTGATTTACTTTGGAACGTGTTGCCATTTTTTGGGCCATTTCATAGGGGTCTTATTTTAACGAACTCCTCCTACAGAGTTTATCCGATCATCTCCAAACTTGGTGTGATTCATCTTAAAATGTTGAAGATGAAAAGTTATTGAAAGCTTTTTATTTCGACGCACGCTGTTGCCGTGGCATGCACAGTTTGCAAAGGAAAAAATTCCCTCTTAATGAAGCATTCACAGTTGTACGAAGCAGCTAGAGCTACGAAAATTTGGAGACAAATTTAACAGCCCACAATGTACAAAAAAGTCTCTTGGTGCCATGTGCTAAACCCAACAGGAAGTCCCGTAAGGGCCGGTCATCTCATTTTGAGGTAAAAAACTCCTCTTTAACGAAGCATTCCCGGTTGTACGTTTCACCTAGCGCTATGATAATTTAGAGGCATACATAAGAGCCCACGATGTACAAAATAGTCTCTTGGAACCATCTTCCAAAACAAACAGGAAGTCCGCCATTTTGATTTACGTTGGGATTTGTAGCCATTTTTTGTGGCCTTTTTTAGGGGTCATATTTTCACGAACTCCTCCTACAAAATTTATCCGACTGTCTTCAAACTTGGTGTGCTTCATCTTAAGATGTTTAAGATACAAAGTTATCGAAAGTTATTTATTTTGTCCCACGCCGTTTCATGGCGATGCATTGTTTGCCAAGTAAAATGCTGCTTTTTTTTTTGGTCTAAACATGTGCAAAAACTCATGAAACTTTACACACACATCAGGCTTGTCATAAGCATGAATATTTTAGAGATTTCTTATTAAATTTGCAATAAATGCTTCAATAGCACCCTCTAGACATTTTTATGAAGTCTTTCCGATTATATGATTCAGCTAGATGTGTGAATATTGGCAGGCATGCCTAATATATTCAAAAAGTATTCTATATAGCCATGTGCCAATCCATTTTGATTTTATTTTGTTAATTGTGCATCATTTTTGGCCTTCCATGAAACTTTGCAAACACAAAGCATGTCTAAACATTTACAATTTAGACGGTTTCCTATGAAACAGTACCCCAATATGCCAGTACCCCGACGTGCAAATACCCCAACGTGGCCCGGGTTGCGAGGGCCCTTTATAGCTGCTCGCAGCTCTAGTTATTATTATTATTATTATTCTCCGCAAACAATCGCATTTTTGAGACGCTAAACGTGAACGAAAACTCACCAAACTTTACACGCACATCAGGCCTGGCGAAAAATTTGATATTTTAAAGTCGCCATACATGATAACAGAAAAATGGCTCCATAGCGCCACCTACATAGGTTAAACGGATCCCTGTCCCGCTACGATTGTCCTATGGCGACGAAAATTGTGTGGCACCCGTAGCACATCCAGATGAACAAAAACCTCTTTGATGTGTGTACCCTAAAATAGACAGAAAGTGAGGTATGATCATCTGAATGTCCAATTTTGGCCCAGTTTTGCACATTTACAGGGGTCATACTTTTTCCCGCTTCTCCTACACGGTTAACCCGATTGACTTCAAACTTGGGATGGACCATCTCAACACCTGGGACAACATCATTGTAAAAAATCTAAAGTTTTTGATATACTATATGATGGCGGCGACGCATCAAATTTAGAGTTTAAAAATTCTTACTTCACGAAGCATTGCCGGTTGTACGTTTAATCTGGAGCTATGAAAATTGGTACACATATGTAACAGGCTATGACCTACAAAAAACTCTTTTTGAACCATATGCTAAACCTCACAGGAAGTCCACCATTTTGATTTATTTTGGAACGTGTTGCCATTTTTTTGGCCATTTCATTGGGGTCTTATTTTAACGAACTCCTCCTACAGTGTTTATCCGATCATCTTCAAACTTGGTGTGATTCATCTTAAGATGTTGAAGATGAAAAGTTATTGAAAGCTTTGTATTTCGTCGCACGCTGTTGTCATGGCATGCACTGTTTGCAAAGGAAAAAAAATATCCTTAAAGAAGCATTCCCATTTGTACGAAGCAGCGAGAGCTACGAAAATTTGTTGACATATGTAACAGCCCAAGATGTACAAAAAAGTCTCTTGGTGCCCTGTGCTAAACCCAACAGGAAGTCCCCCAGGGGCCGGGCATCACATTTTGAGCTAAAAAACTCCTCTTTAACAAAGCATACCCGGCTGTATGTTTCACCTAGAGTTACCAAAATTTGTAGAGGTATATAACAGCCCTCGAGGTACAAAAAACTCTTTTTGAACCATGTGCTAAACCTAACAGGACGTCCGCCATTTTGATTTACTTTGGAATGTGTTGCCATTTTTTGGGCCATTTCATAGGGGTCATATTTTAACGAACTCCTCCTACAGAGTTTATCCGATCATCTTCAAACTTGGTGTGACTCATCTTAAGATGTTGAGGATGAAAAGTTATTGGAAGCTCTTTATTTCGTCGCACGCTGTTGTCGTGGCATGCACTTTTTGCAAAGGAAAAAAATCCTTCTTAATGAAGCATTCCCAGTTGTACGAAGTAGCTAGAGCTACAAAAATTTGTAGACATATGTAACAGCCCACAATGTACAAAAAAGTCTCTTGGTGCCATGTGCTAAACCCAACAAGAAGTCCCCCAGGGGCCGGGCATCACATTTTGAGCTAGAAAACTCCTCTTTAACGAAGCATTCCCGGTTGTACGTTTCACCTAGCGCGATGATAATTTGCAGGCATACATAAGAGCCCACGATGTACAAAAAAGTCTCTTGGAACCATGTGCTAAACAAAACAGGAAGTCTGCCATTTTGATTTACGATGGGATTTGTTGCCATTTTTTGTGGCCTTTTTCAGGGGTCATATTTTAACGAACTCCTCGTACAAAGTTCATCCGACCATCTTCAAACTTGGTGTGTTTCATCTTAAGATGTTTAAGATGCAAAGTTATCGAAAGTTTTTTATTTTGTCGCACGCTGCTGCTATAGCGATGCATTGTTTGCCAAGTAAAGTGCTGCTTTGTTTTTTTATCTATACATGTGTGAAAACTCATGAAACTTTGCAAACACATCAGACTTGTCATAAACATGAATTTTTAGAGATTTATTGTGCAATTTGCAATAAATAGCGCCCTCTAGACATTTTTATGAAGTATTTCCGATTGTATGATTCTGCTAGATTTGTGAAAATTAGGACAGACCCCTATAAGCCTAATACCTACAAAAAGTATTATGTAGACATTTGCCAAACCAAAGAGGAAGTCCGCTATTTTGATTTTATTTTGGGAATTATACATCATTTTTGGCCTCTTTCATTAAACTTTGCACAGACAAGGCATGGAAAAAACTAACATTTTAAATGGTCCTTGTTCCATGTAACAGTACCCCAACGTGCCAGTACCCTGACGTGCAAGTAACCCAACGTTGTGCTCAATAGCGCCCTTTATGCATTTTTATGGAGCATTTCCAATTGTATGATTCAAGCGATACACAACTAAAGATGACTTGACCTAGATTTGTGAAAACTGGGAGGCATACCTATTAGCTTAAGACCTACAAAAAGTATTCTGTAGCCGTATGCTAAACCTAAAAGGAAGTCCGCCATTTTGAATTTATTTTGGGAATTGCACACCATCTTTGGCCTTTTGCACTCACAAAGCTTGTCAAAAACATTTTAGATGGTCCTTGTCCGATTTGACAGTACCCCAACGTGCCAGTACCCCGACGTGCAAGTACCCCAACGTGGCCCGGGTTGCGAGGGCCCTTTATAGCTGCTCGCAGCTCTAGTTATTCTTATTATTATTATTCTCCGCAAACAATCGCATTTTTGAGACACTAAACGTGACCAAAAACTCACCAAACTTTACACGCACATCAGGCCTGGCGAAAAATTTGATATTTTAAAGTCGCCATACATGATAACAGAAAAATGGTTCCTTAGCGCCCCCTACATAGGTTAAACGGATCCCTGTCCCGCTACGATTGTCCGACGGCTATGAAAATTGTGTGGCACCTGTAGCACATCCCAATGAACAAAAACCTCTTTGAAGTGTGTACCCTAAAATAGACAGAAAGGGAGGTATGAGTATTTAAATGTCCAATTTTTGCCAATTTTTGCACATTTACAGGGGTCATACTTTTGCCCGCTTCTCCTACACGGTTAACCCGATTGACTTCAAACTTGGGATGTACCATCTCAACACCTGGGACAACATCATTGTGAAAAATGAAAAGTTTTTGATATACTATATGACGGCGGCGGCGCATCAAATTTAGAGTTTAAAAATTCTTACTTCACGAAGCATTGCCGGTTGTACGTTTAATCTAGAGCTACAAAAATTGGTACACATATGTAACAGGCTATGACCTACAAAAAACTCTTTTTGAACCATATGCTAAACCTAACAGGAAGTCCACCATTTTGATTTATTTTGGAACGTGTTGCCATTTTTTTGGCCATTTCATTGGGGTCTTATTTTAACGAACTCCTCCTACAGTGTTTATCCGATCATCTTCAAACTTGGTGTGATTCATCTTAAGATGTTGAAGATGAAAAGTTATTGAAAGCTTTGTATTTCGTCGCACGCTGTTGTCATGGCATGCACTGTTTTTAAAGGAAAAAAATATATCCTTCAAGAAGCATTCCCATTTGTACGAAGCAGCTAGAGCTATGAAAATTTGTAGACATATGTAACAGCCCAAGATGTACAAAAAAGTCTCTTGGTGCCCTGTGCTAAACCCAACAGGAAGTCCCCCAGGGGCCGGGCATCACATTTTGAGCTAAAAAACTCCTCTTTAACAAAGCATACCCGGCTGTACGTTTCACATAGAGTTACCAAAATTTGTAGAGGTGTATAACAGCCCTCGAGGTACAAAAAACTCTTTTTGAACCATATGCTAAACCTAACATGACGTCCGCTATTTTGATTTACTTTGGAATGTGTTGCCATTTTTTTTGGCCATTTCATAGGGGTCATATTTTAACAAACTCCTCCTACAGAGTTTATCCGATCATCTTCAAACTTGGTGTGATTCATCTTAAGATGTTGAAAATGAAAAGTTATTGAAAGTTTTTTATTTCGTCACACGCTGTTGTCGTGGCATGCACTTTTTGCAAAGGAAAAAAAATCCTTCTTAATGAAGCATTCCCAGTTGTACGAAGCAGCTAGAGCGACGAAAAATTGTAGACATATGTAACAGCCCAGGATGTACAAAAAAGTCTCTTGGTGCCATGTGCTAAACCCAACAGGAAGTCCCCCAGGGGCCGGGCATCACATTTTGAGCTCAAAAACTCCTCTTTAACGAAGCATTCCCGGTTGTACGTTTCACCTAGCGCTATGATAATTTGCAGGCATACATAAGAGCCCGTGATGTACAAAAAAAGTCTCTTGGAACCATGTGCTAAACAAAACAGGAAGTCTGCCATTTTGATTTATGATGGGATTTGTTGCCATTTTTTGTGGCCTTTTTCAGGGGTCATATTTTAACGAACCCCTCCTACAAAATTTATCCGACTGTCTTCAAACTTGGTGTGTTTCATCTTAAGATGTTTAAGATGCAAAGTAATCGAAAGTTTTTTATTTTGTAACACGCTGTTGCCATAGCAATGCATTGTTTGTCAAGTGCTGCTTTTTTTTTTTTTATACACATGAAAACTCATGAAACTTTGCAAACACATCAGACTTGTCATGAACATGAATTTTCAGAGATTTATTGTGCAATTTGCAATAAATAGCGCCCTCTAGACATTTTTATGAAGCATTTCCGATTGTATGATTATGCTAGACCTACAAAAAAGTATTATGTAGCCATTTGCCAAACCAAAGAGGAAGTCCGCTATTTTGATTTTATTTTGGGAAATATACATCATTTTTGGCCTTTTTCATTAAACTTTGCACAGAAAAGGCATGGAAAAAACTAACATTTTAAATGGTCCTTGTTCCATGTAACAGTTGTCAAGTGCTGCTTTTTTATTTTTTTTTATACACATGAAAACTCATGAAACTTTGCAAACACATCAGACTTGTCATGAACATGAATTTTCAGAGATTTATTGTGCAATTTGCAATAAATAGCGCCCTCTAGGCATTTTTATGAAGCATTTCCGATTGTATGATTATGCTAGACCTACAAAAAAGTATTATGTAGCCATTTGCCAAACCAAAGAGGAAGTCCGCTATTTTGATTTTATTTTGGGAACTATACATCATTTTTGGCCTTTTTCATTAAACTTTGCACAGACAAGGCATGGAAAAAACTAACATTTTAAATGGTCCTTGTTCCATGTAACAGTACCCCAACGTGCCAGTACCCTGACGTGCAAGTAACCCAATGTTGTGCTCAATAGCGCCCTCTATGCATTTTTATGGAGCATTTCCAATTGTATGATTCAAGCGATACACAACTAAAGATGACTTGACCTAGATTTGTGAAAACTGGGAGGCATACCTATTAGCTTAAGACCTACAAAAAGTATTCTGTAGCCGTATGCTAAACCTAAAAGGAAGTCCGCCATTTTGAATTTATTTTGGGAATTGCGCACCATATTTTGCGTTTTGATTAAACTTTGCACACACAAGGCTTGTCAAAAACATTTTAGATGGTCCTTGTCCTATTTTACAGTACCCCAACGTGCCAGTACCCCGACGTGCAAGTACCCCAACGTGGCCCGGGTTGCGAGGGCCCTTTATAGCTGCTCGCAGCTCTAGTTATTATTATTATTATTATTCTCCGCAAACAATCGCATTTTTGAGACGCTAAACGTGAACGAAAACTCACCAAACTTTACACGCACATCAGGCCTGGCGAAAAATTTGATATTTTAAAGTCGCCATACATGATAACAGAAAAATGGCTCCATAGCGCCACCTACATAGGTTAAACGGATCCCTTCTCGCTACGATTGTCCGACGGCTATGAAAATTGTGTGGCACCTGTAGCACATCCCAATGAACAAAAACCTCTTTGAAGTGTGTACCCTAAAATAGACAGAAAGTGAGGTATGAGTATTTAAATGTCCAATTTTTGCCAATTTTTGCACATTTACAGGGGTCATACTTTTGCCCGCTTCTCCTACACGGTTAACCCGATTGACTTCAAACTTGGGATGTACCATCTCAACACCTGGGACAACATCATTGTGAAAAATCTAAAGTTTTTGATATACTATATGACGGCGGCGGCGCATCAAATTTAGAGTTTAAAAATTCTTACTTCACGAAGCATTGCCGGTTGTACGTTTAATCTAGAGCTACGAAAATTGGTACACATATGTAACAGGCTATGACCTACAAAAAACTCTTTTTGAACCATATGCTAAACCTCACAGGAAGTCCACCATTTTGATTTATTTTGGAACGTGTTGCCATTTTTTTGGCCATTTCATTGGGGTCTTATTTTAACGAACTCCTCCTACAGTGTTTATCCGATCATCTTCAAACTTGGTGTGATTCATCGATGTTGAAGATGAAAAGTTATTGAAAGCTTTGTATTTCGTCGCACGCTGTTGTCATGGCATGCACTGTTTGCAAAGGAAAAAAAATATCCTTAAAGAAGCATTCCCATTTGTACGAAGCAGCGAGAGCTACGAAAATTTGTTGACATATGTAACAGCCCAAGATGTACAAAAAAGTCTCTTGGTGCCCTGTGCTAAACCCAACAGGAAGTCCCCCAGGGGCCGGGCATCACATTTTGAGCTAAAAAACTCCTCTTTTACAAAGCATACCCGGCTGTACGTTTCACATAGAGTTACCAACATTTGTAGAGGTATATAACAGCCCTCGATGTACAAAAAACTCTTTTTGAACCATATGCTAAACCTAACAGGACGTCCGCCATTTTGATTTACTGTGGAAAGTGTTGCCATTTTTTTTGGCCATTTCAAGGGGTCATATTTTAACGAACTCCTCCTACAGAGTTTATCCGATCATCTTCAAACTTGGTGTGATTCATCTTAAGATGTTGAAAATGAAAAGTTATTGAAAGTTTTTTATTTCGTCACACGCTGTTGTCGTGGCATGCACTTTTTGCAAAGGAAAAAAATCCTTCTTAATGAAGCATTCCCAGTTGTACGAAGCAGCTAGAGCGACGAAAAATTGTAGACATATGTAACAGCCCAGGATGTACAAAAAAGTCTCTTGGTGCCATGTGCTAAACCCAACAGGAAGTCCCCCAGGGGCCGGGCATCACATTTTGAGCTAAAAAACTCCTCTTTAACGAAGCATTCCCGGTTGTATGTTTCACCTAGCGCTATGATAATTTGCAAGCATACATAAGAGCCCATGATGTACAAAAAAGTCTCTTGGAACCATGTGCTAAACCAAACAGGAAGTCTGCCATTTTGATTTATGATGGGATTTGTTGCCATTTTTTGTGGCCTTTTTCAGGGGTCATATTTTAACGAACCCCTCCTACAAAATGTATCCGACTGTCTTCAAACTTGGTGTGTTTCATCTTAAAATGTTTAAGATGCAAAGTAATTGAAAGTTTTTTATTTTGTAACATGCTGTTGCCATAGCAATGCATTGTTTGTCAAGTGCTGCTTTTTTTTTTTTTTATACACATGAAAACTCATGAAACTTTGCAAACACATCAGACTTGTCATGAACATGAATTTTCAGAGATTTATTGTGCAATTTGCAATAAATAGCGCCCTCTAGACATTTTTATGAAGCATTTCCGATTGTATGATTATGCTAGACCTACAAAAAAGTATTATGTAGCCATTTGCCAAACCAAAGAGGAAGTCCGCTATTTTGATTTTATTTTGGGAATTATACATCATTTTTGGCCTTTTTCATTAAACTTTGCACAGACAAGGCATGGAAAAAACTAACATTTTAAATGGTCCTTGTTCCATGTAACAGTACCCCAACGTGCCAGTACCCTGACGTGCAAGTAACCCAACGTTGTGCTCAATAGCGCCCTCTATGCATTTTTATGGAGCATTTCCAATTGTATGATTCAAGCGATACACAACTAAAGATGACTTGACCTAGATTTGTGAAAACTGGGAGGCATACCTATTAGCTTAAGACCTACAAAAAGTATTCTGTAGCCGTATGCTAAACCTAAAAGGAAGTCCGCCATTTTGAATTTATTTTGGGAATTGCGCACCATATTTTGCGTTTTGATTAAACTTTGCACACACAAGGCTTGTCAAAAACATTTTAGATGGTCCTTGTCCTATTTGACAGTACCCCAACGTGCCAGTACCCCGACGTGCAAGCACCCCCAACGTGGCCCGGGTTGCGAGGGCCCTTTATAGCTGCTCGCAGCTCTAGTTATTCTTCTTCTTTTTATTTGTTATTATTCTTTTCCGCAAACAATCACATTTTTGAGACACTAAACGTGAACGAAAACTCACCAAACTTTACACGCAGATCGGGCCTGGCGAAAAATTTGATATTTTAAAGTCGCCATACACGATAACAGAAAAATGGCTCTGTAGCGCCACCTACATAGCTTAAACGGATCCCTGTCCCGCTACGATTGTCCTACGGCTATGAAAATTGTGTGGCACCTGTAGCATATCCAGATGAACAAAAACCTCTTTGATCTGTGTACCCTAAGATAGACAGAAAGTGAGATATGAGTATTTAAATGTCCAATTTTGGCCAATTTTTGCACATTTACAGGGGTCATACTTTTGCCCGCTTCTCCTCCACGGTTAATCCGATTGACTTCAAACTTGGGATGTACCATCTCAAGACCTGGGACAACACCATGGTAAAAAATCTAAAGTTTTTGACATACTATATGACGGCGGTGGGGCATCAAATTTAGAGTTTCAAAACTCTTACTAAACGTAGCATTGCCGGTTGTACGTTTAACCTTGAGCTACGAAAATTGGTACACATATGTAACAGACTATGATCTACAAAAAAGTCTGTTGGTGCCATATGCTAAACCCAACAGGAAGTCCGCCAGAGGCGGGGCATCAAATTTTGAGTTTCAAAATTCTTACTTAACGAAGCATTCCCGGTTGTACGTTTTACCTCGAGTTACCAAAATTTGAAGACATATGTAACAGCCCTCAAGGTACCAAAAAATTTTTTAGAACCATATGCTAAACCTAACAGGAAGTCCGCCATTTTGATTTACTTTGGAACGTGTTGCCATTTTTTTGGCCATTTCATAGGGGTCCTATTTTAACGAACTCCTCCTACAGAGTTTATCCGATCATCTTCAAACTTGGTGTGATTCATCTTAAGATGTTGAAGATAAAAAGTTATTGAAAGCTTTTTATTTCGCCGCACGCTGTTGTCGTGGCATGCACTTGTTTGCAAAGGAAAAAAATTCTTCTTAATGAAGAATTCTCAGTTGTACGAAGCAGCTAGAGCTACGAAAATTTGTAGACATATGTAACAGCCCACGATGTACAAAAAAAGTCTCTTGCTGCTTTGTGCTAAACCCAACAGGAAGTCCCGCAGGGCATCACATTTTGAGCTAAAAAACTCCTCTTCAACGAAGCATTCCCGGTTGTACGTTTCACCTAGCGCTATGATAATTTGGAGGCATACATAAGAGCCCACGATGTTCAAAAAAGTCTCTTAGAACCATATGCTAAACCAAACAGGAAGTCCGGCATTTTGATTTACGCCTTTTTTAGGGGTCACATTTTAACGAACTCCTACGAAATTTATCCGACTGTCTTCCAACTTGGTGTGTTTCATCTTAAGATGTTTAAGATGCAAAGTTATCGAAAGTTTTTTTTATTTTGTCACAAGCCGTTGCCATAACAATGCATTATTTGCCAAGTAAAATGCTTTTTTTTTTTTTTTGTCTAAACGAGCGAAAACTCATGAAACTTTACCCACACATCAGACTTGTCATAAACATGAATATTTTAGAGATTTCTTGTGCAATTTGCAATGAATGGCTCAATAGCGCCCTATAGACATTTTTATGAAGCTTTTGGAAATGTATGATTCAGCTAGATTTGTAAAAATTGGGATACCTATCAGCCTAAGACTGACAAAAAAGTTTCTAAAGCCATATGCTAAACCAAACAGGAAGTCTGCCATTTTGATTTACTTTGCTATTTGTAGCCATTTTTTGGGGCCTTTTATAGGCCTCATATTTTCTACAAAACTTATCAGATTGTCTTCATTCTTTGGCGTGTTTCATCTGAAGATATTTAAGATGAAAAGTTATTGAAATTGTTTGTCACGCCTTTGCTCTAGCGATGCATTGTTTGCAAAGAAAAATGCTTTTTTTTTTTTGAAAGTCTAAACATGAGCGAAAACTCAAAACTTTGCACACAGATTCTGATCCTCTCAAGAACATGAATATTTTAGAGATTTGTTGTGCAATTTGTAATAAATGGCTCAATAGCGCCCTCTAGACATTTTTATGAAGTATTTCCGATTATATGATTCAGCTAGATGTGTGAATATTTGGAGGCACACCTATCAGTCTAATACCTACAAAAATTATTCTATAACCATGTGCCAAACCATTTTGATTTTATTTTGTTAATTGTGCATCATTTTTGGCCTTTCCATGAAACTTTGCAAGCACAAAGCAAGGCAAAAACATTTACAATTTAGACGGTTTCCTATGAAACAGTACCCCAACATGTCAGTACCCCGACGTGCAAGTACCCCAACGTGGCCCAGGTTGCGAGGGCCCTTTATAGCTGCTCGCAGCTCTAGTTATTCTTCTTTTTCTTTGTTATTATTCTTTTCTGCAAACAATCACAATGCAATGTTGCAATGTTCCATGCAGAAGGGGCAGAGAAAACAAAAGCCTTTTTCCCCAGCTCAGTGCGGGCAAATGGAACAGAGAGCAACAAAAGATCATTGGAACGCAAAGCATAAGAATCAACACTTTTCAATGTGATTAAATTACAAATATAAGTTTTTTTTTTTTTTTTTTTTTTTTTTTTTTTTTTTTAAAGAAAAAAAAAAAAAAATTACAAATATAAGAGGGCAGCAGTCCAAGCATAGCCTTGTAAATAAAAATGTACCAGTGAGTCAACCTCCTGGTGGACAAAGGAGGCCATCCCACTCGAGAGTACAGTTCACAGTGATGGGTCAAGGCTCTACAATTTGTAACAAACCTCAAAGCAGCATGATATACAGAGTCAATCTTACTCAAACACTGAGCTGAAGCATTCATATACAACACATCCCCATAATCTAAAACAGATAAAAAAAGTTGCAGTGACAAGACGCTTTTTGACCTCAAAAGAAAAACATCATTTATTCCGAAATAAGAAACCCAGTTTTAGTTTGAGTTTCTTCACGAGGTTCTCAACATGGGGTTTAAAAGTCAAAGTGTCGTCAAGCAAAATACCAAGATACTTATATGTATGAACCACCTCTATTTCATTTCCCTCCAGAGTGGACACTTTGGGGGGAAATTGTGGGCTTTTCCTGGAATTTGAAAACATCAGTTTAGTTTTGTCCGCATTAAGGACTAGTTTTAGTTGCAGAAGTGTGTGCTGCACAACATTAAAAGCTTTCTGCAACGAAGCAACAGCAGCAGCTGAGCATGAGCCAAAGGAGTAAATTATTGTGTCATCAGCATAAAAATGCATATTGGCGTCCAACACGCTTTGTCCCAGATCATTAATGTACATAATGAACAGGAGGGGTCCGAGCACAGAGCCCTGCGGCACCCCTTTGTGAACACTCAAGAATTCAGAACATAAACCATCATGTTTAATACATTGGGTCCTGTCACTCAAATAATTTGTGAACCACGAGACTACATCATCTGACAGACCAAGACTGATGAGCCTTTGCTTTAAAACTGTGTGGTCCACAGTGTCAAATGCCTTTGACAGATCAATAAAAAGTGCAGCACAGTATTGCTTTTTATCAAGAGCAACAAGTATATCATTAACCACTTTTGTAGCAGCAGTCATTGTGCTGTGCTTTTTCCTAAAGCCTGATTGCAAATTTGAGAGCAGTTCATTTGAGTAGAGAAACTCTTTAAGTTGATCACACACAAGAGATTCAAAAATTTTAGATAAGACACACAAGTTTGATATTGGTCTGTAGTTTGTTAAAACAGCTGGGTCACCTCCTTTTAAGAGAGGAACCACAAAAGCTGACTTCCACACTGCAGGGATTACTTTGTTTTCAATTGATCGATTAAAAAGTACTGTAAGAGGCATTGCAATAAAATCAGCAGCCATTTTCAAAAAGTAAGGCTCTATCAAATCTGGTCCTGGAGGTTTTCGGTGATTCAGAATTTTGAGAGCCTTATGAACTTGCTGTACAGTAAAAGGTACAAATCTAAAATGTTCTCCAGAAAACATTTTAGAATTTGTGCAGTGAGGCAAAGAGGCAGCTCCTGTGGAGTCAAACAAAGAACCAGATGACACAAAATGCTTATTAAAGCAGTTTAAGATCTCAGTTCTGTCATAAACTGGAATTGAATCCTTCAAAACAAAAGTAGGAAGAACTTCAGGGCCTTTGTTCACAGAAAAACCCTTGATCACTTTCCAAAATTTTGGTGGATTATTGAGGCTCTCAGAGGTAACAGCTAAGTAGTATTCAGACTTAGCCTTTTTAATAAAAGAAGTACATTTATTTCTCAGTTGTTTAAAAATAGACCAATCACGAACAGAATTACTTTTCCTGGCTTTGGCCCATGCCACATTACGCTGATGAATGACATCAGACAACTCTGGAGAGAACCAGGGGTTTTCTCGCCCTTTTACTCTGAATTTCCTAATGGGGGCATGTTTATTTACAATTTTTTCAAAATTTTCTTTAAAAAATGTCCAAGCTAACTCGACATCTGGCAACAGATTTATATGTTCCCAATTAACAAAGGACAAATCATGATGATAGGCTTGTTCATTAAAATTCTTTAAGTTCCGCTTAAAAATAATACGTGGTTTAGATTTGGGGATTTTTGTATCCCTGCACGCTGCAACAACACAATGATCACTCAGGTCATTACAAAAAACACCCACAGATGAAAATTTATGTGGAGCGTTTGTAAGAATTAAATCAATCAAGGTAGACTTCTCAGGACTTTTAATGTTTGGCCGAGTTGGATGATTGATCAACTGGCTTATATTAACAGAGTCACAGAAAGATTTAAATTCTTCAGAAGAAGTGTTTAACCAATTCCAATTCATGTCTCCTGCCATTAAAAGCTCATTGTAGTTTAATTTAGATAAAAGATATTTTAAAGATGATAATGTCTCCTTGGTGGCAGATGGAGGTCTATAACAACCAACAACAGTTATAGAAAGGGATTTGGCTATTACCAAATTCAAGGCCAGAAACTCCATCTGCTTAGGAATTGACTTAGACAAGACAACTAAAACATCAAATCTTGATTTAACATAGATGGCTACACCACCACCTTTTTTAGGCCTGTCAGTACGATAGACATTGTAGTCATTTATGTTGATGTCATCATCTGTGATGCGTCTTGTCAGCCACGTTTCAGAGATGATCGCAATGTCTGCATCTGTTGATCTAATCCAGATTTTGACTGTATCCATTTTAGGTAGTAAACTACGCACGTTAAGATGAACAATTTTAAGGCCAGTCACTGAATTAAAATCAGAAAGAGTCTGGATACATTGCAGATCAGGTCCAGGGTTTGGTTGCACATTTCCAGATAGTAGTAAAAGTAGAACAATCATCAATCTTTGTTTCACATTACATTTTGACACAAAGTTTTTGTATGTTGAAGTAGAGCAATTCTTTTCACAAAGCGAAAGCGTGAGGTCATATAAAGCGAGAGCATTTTGGAGTTTAAGTAATTCCTTGGGTACCTCAGTCCAGCAGTTTAAGACCCAGACCAAATGAATCTGAGGTTGCTCATAAGCAACATTAGAGTCAGTGCCACCATAATAATTGTCCCGAAAACACAACACATTGTGATGGGTACTCACCCAGGGAACATTGTTGAGTCTCATGTCCCAAGTTGCCAACAAACATATTAAAATAATAAAAAACGCCATTGTCCTTCACTGCAAAGAAATATTGCAGGCTCAGGCTAGTTAGCTCAGCTCCAGGAGGGGCGTGGGCCTCCAAGCCCAGACTCCAGGGGGATGTTGCGGGCTCAAGCCAGCTAGCTCAGCTCAAGGAGGGGCGTGGGCCTCCGGGCCCAGTCTCCAGGGGGATGTTGCAAGCCCAAGCTGATCAGCTCAGCTCCAGGAGGGGCGTGGGCCTCCAAGCCCAGTCTCCAGGGGGATGTTGCGGGCTCAAGCCAGCTAGCTCAGCTCAAGGAGGGGCGTGGGCCTCCGGGCCCAGTCTCCAGGGGGATGTTGCAGGCTCAGGCTAGTTAGCTCAGCTCAAGGAGGGGCATGGGCCTCCGAGCCCAGTCTCCAGGGGGATGTTGCAAGCCCAAGCTGATCAGCTCAGCTCCAGGAGGGGCGTGGGCCTCCAAGCCCAGTCTCCAGGGGGATGTTGCAGGCCCAAGCTAATTAGCTTAGCTCCAGGAGAGATGTGGGCCTCCAAGCCCAGCCTCAAGAGGGATGTTGCAGGCCCAAGCTAGTTAGCTCAACTCCGGGAGGGACGTTGGCCTCCAAGCCAAGTCTCAAGAGGGATGTTGCAAGCTCAAGCTAGTTTGCTCAGCTCCAGGAGGAATGTGGGCCTCCAAACCCAGTCTCTAGGGGGATGTTAAAGGCTCAAGCGAGTTAGCTCGGCCCCAGGTGATGCAGCAGGCCCAAGCCTGTTAGCCAGACTCAGATAATAGCAGAATTTTTTAAACTTAAAATTAAAAAGTCCACAGTTCACTTAAAACATCCAAAGGGATTATCTATAAAAAAAAATAATCAACTTCAACTTATTAAAACAAATTCAGATGCAATAAAATCCATTAAAACATCTCAAATCCAGAGAGACACTGAGCAGACAATACACATGCCGCCATCTTAAGATGTTGAAGATGAAAAGTTATTGAAAGCTTTTCATTTCGTCGCACGCTGTTGTCGTGGCATGCACTTTTTGCAAAGGAAGAAAATCCTTCTTAATGAAGCATTCCCAGTTGTACGAAGCAGCTAGAGCTACGAAAATTTGTAGACATATGTAACAGCCCAAGATGGACAAAAAAGTCTCTTGGTGCCCTGTGCTAAACCCAACAGGAAGTCCCCCAGGGCCCGGGCATCACATTTTGAGCTAAAAAACTCCTCTTTAACAAAGCATGCCCGGCTGTACGTTTTACCGAGAGTTACCAAAATTTGAAGAGGTATGTAACAGCCCTCGAGGTACAAAAAACTGTTTTTGAACCATTTGCTAAACCTAACAGGAAGTCCGCCATTTTGATTTACTTTGGAACGCATTGCCATTTTTTTGGCCATTTCATAGGGGTCTTATTTTAACGAACCCCTCCTTCAGAGTTTATCCGATCATCTTCAAACTTGGTGTGATTCATCTTCAGATGTTGAAGATGAAAAGTTATTGAAAGCTTTTTATTTCGTCGCACGCTGTTGTCGTGGCATACACTGTTTGCAAAGGAAAAAAATCCTTCTTAATGAAGCATTCCCACTTGTACGAAGCAGCTAGAGCTACGAAAATTTGGAGACATATGTAACAGCCCACAATGTACAAAAAAAATGCTTTGAGTGCCATGTCCTAAACCAAATAGGAAGTCCGCCATTTTGATTTACGTTGGGATTTGTAGCCATTTTTTGTGGCCTTTTTTAGGGGTAATATTTTAATGAACTACAAAATTCATCCGACCGTCTTCAAACTTGGTGTCTTTCATCTTAAGATGTTTAAGATGCAAAGTTATCGAAAGTTTTTTAGTTTGTCGCACGCTGTTGCCATGGCGATGCATTGTTTGCCAAGTAAAGTGCTGCTTATTTTTTTTTTGTCTATACGTGTGAAAACTCATGAAACTTTGCACACACATCAGACTTGTAATGAACATGAATTTTTAGAGATTTCTTGTGCAATTTGCAATAAATCGCGCCCTCTAGACATTTTTTACGGAGCATTTCCGATTGTATGATTCAAGCGCTATATTACTAATGACTTGACCTAGATTTGTGAAAACTGGGAGGCATACCTATTAGCCTAAGACCTACAAAAGGTATTCTGTAGCCGTATGCTAAACCTAAAAGGAAGTCCGCCATTTTGAATTTATTTTGGGAATTGCTCACCATCTTTGGCCTTTTGATAAAACTTTGTACACACAAGGTTTGTCAAAAACATTTTAGATGGTCCTTGTCCTATTTGACAGTACCCCAACATGCCAGTACCCGGACGTGCAAGTACCCCAACGTGGCCCAGGTTGCGAGGGCCCTTTATAGCTGCTCGCAGCTCTAGTTATTATTCTTATTCTCCGCAAACGATCACATTTTTGAGACACTAAACGTGAACGAAAACTCACCAAACTTTACACACACATCAGGCCTGGCGAAAAATTTGATATTTTATAGTCGCCATACATGACAAAAGAAAAATGGCTCCTTAGCGCCCCCTACATAGGTTAAACGGATCCCTGTCCCGCTACGATTGTCCGACGGCTATGAAAATTGTGTGGCACCTGAAGCACATCCCAATGAACAAAAACCTCTTTGATGTGTGTACCCTAAAATAGACAGAAAGTGAGGTATGATCATCTGAATGTCCAATTTTGGCCCAGTTTTGCACATTTACATGGATCATACTATTGCCCGCTTCTCCTACACGGTTAACCCGATTGACTTCAAACTTGGGCTGTACCATCTCAACACCTGGGACAACATCATGGTAAAAAAAATCAAACGTTTTTGACATACTATATGACGGGGACGAGGCATCAAATTTAGAGTTTCAATACTCTTACTTAACAGACCATTGCTGGTTGTACGTTTATTCTAGAGCTACGAAAATTGGTACACATATGTAACAGACGACCTACAAAAACGTCTTTTGGTGCCATATGCTAAACCTAAGAGGAAGTCCGCCAGAAGCAGGGCATCAAATTTGTTGTTTCAAAATTCTTACTTAATGAAGCATTCCCAGCTGTAAGTTTCACTGAGAGTGACCAAAATTTGAAGACATATGTAACAGGCCTCGAGGTACAAAAAACTCTTTTTGAACCATATGCTAAACCTAACAGGAAGTCCGCCATTTTGATTTACTTTGGAACGTGTGGCCATTTTTTGGGCCATTTCATAGGGGTCTTATTTTAACGAACTCCTACAGAGTTTATCCGATCATCTTCAAACTTGGTGTGATTCATCTTAAGATGTTGACGATGAAAATTAATTGAAAGCTTTTTATTTCGTCGCACTCTGTTGTCGTGGCATGCACTTGTTTGCAAAGGAAAAAAAATCCTTCTTAATGAAGCATTCCCAGTTGTACGAAGCAGCTAGAGCTACGGAAATTTGGAGACATATGTAACAGCCCACGATGTACAAAAAAAGTCTCTTGGTGCCATGTACTAAACCCAACAGGAAGTCCCCCATTTTGTGCTAAAAAAAAAAAAACCTCCTCTCTAACGAAGCATTCACGGCTGTACGTTTCACCTAGAGCTATGATAATTTGGAGGCATACATAAGAGCCCACGATGTACAAAAAAGTCTCTTGGAACCATATGCTAAACCAAACAGGAAGTCTGACATTTTGATTTACTTTGGTATTTGTAGCCACTTTTTGGGGCCTTTATAGGGGTCATATTTTCTGCAAAACTTATCACATCGTCTTCATTCTTTGGCATGTTTCATCTTAAGATATTTAAGATGAAAAGTTATTGAATTTTTTTATTTTGTCACACGCCTTTGCTGTAGCGATGCATTGTTTGCAAAGAATTATTTTTTTTGAGAGTCTAAACATGGGCAAAAACTCACAAAATTTTGCACACAGATCAGATCTCTCACGAACATGAATATTTTAGAATTTGTTGTGCAATTTGTAATAAATGGCTCAATAGCGGCGTCTAGATATTTTTATGAAGTATATCCGATTATATGGTTCAGCTAGATGTGTGAATATTGGGAGGCATACCTATCAGCCTAATACTTCCAAAAATTATTCTATAGCCATGTGCCAATCCATTTTGATTTTATTTTAATTGTGCATCATTTTTGGCCTTCCATGAAACTTTGCAAACACAAAGCATGTCAAAAACATTTAAAATTTAGACGGTTTCCTATGAAACAGTACCCCAACATGCCAGTACCCCGACATGCAAATACCCCAACGTGGCCCGGGTTGCGAGGGCCCTATATAGCTGCTCGCAGCTCGAGTTTAATTTGAAATATAAATATTTAACCTTTAAAAAGACACCAACACAATTAAACAGAATATGTGCACAGTGTGAAGTAGTTCAGAAACATAAATTTAAGGTCATGAAATAAACCTACCATCCAGCCAAAAGAAATATCAAGCCACCTTATGGAACAATACATCTATCAAACACATTTTAAACCACTTAATATATCCAAAAATATTGCCAAAAGTGCCCTTCCCTTTTTATCAACAATTTTTGTTTTTCTTTTGCCATCACATTCATTTTTGGTTAATGTATGACACCTTTTTTTTTTTTTATCTGAGACACGATGATGACCATGGAATCACAACTGTTCTTTTTTTAATTTATTTATTTTGTCGTGGGGGTCGCTGTCGTTCATTTTGAGTTTGATGACGTAATTGCGGGCACGTCTCAGTTCCCCTAGCTGCTGCTCATGCTAGTTGTGTACATTGACAGGGAGCCACAAACTGAGAAATGAGATGCTTGCAAGTATGCTTTTAGCTTAGCTGGTGTTTTGGCTGTGGGACATACCTGTGTAGTTTGGACCCATGCATTGGATCGTCACGGAAGTTGTTATTTTGGCTCGCGCGCAGTACCAACGCCGGGACATACAAATGCACCGAGAGGACTCGATAGCCATGGCCTCCTGCTACTGTCTTCAGTTGCATGCAGTCACTCGTTGTGACGCACGCGCGTGCGCACGCACACTATCCCGTGACGTGTCGCGAGTCCAGCGTTGATGGTAGGCGGGCTCCCCAAAAAGGTGAGTGACGTCTTTGCATTATGTTTTCAACATCCAGGGAATGAAGCGTCTCTGAGTGCTACTTTGCTAGCTCTCTGTCAACACGGAAGTAGCTTGAATAGTGATGCTACTGAAACGTAAACAAAACAAGTAGAGTACGGCGCAGAACTCTTGCTATTGTTATGAAAACCATAAAGCCTCACTCGCAACCGATTCACAGCCGCGCGATATCCGGTCCACAGCTTTACAAGCAACGTATCTAAGGTTTCGCGGCGGATTTTGTATCGGTTGACGAGTTTGCCACTGATACGGTCGTTTAGCTCCCCTTTACGAACGATGGCTCGGTCGAATCGGTTTGTTGTCCCACCCCGAGTTTCCATCCGCCCATTTTTATTATAATTTTCAAGAAATGCGAAACTATAACTGAATGGAAACATTAGAAAGTCGAAAAAGAGCCCAAAATTTGCAAAAATGTTTTTGCGCTTGGAAGGGGTGGATTTTGAAGTGTATTGAAAAAATGCAAATTTTGGCTATGGAAACAAGTTTTGCAAATATACACGCTGACGAGACGCACATTTTGACCGCATATTACGTCACACTTACGTTTGTAGTCTCAAAGCAACGTCGGACGATAAACTAAGGTATGTTTTTCGGGGTTTAGTAGTTAAATGACGAAAAAGAAGTCTTTTTGGAATGAATTAAAGAAGCGAATATTAATGCAATTTTAGATGGAAAACAGCAAAGAAACGCTACGGTTTATCAAGAATTACAAAAGCAAATTCATGTGACATCATCGCACGGCGCAATCACTTCCTGTTCTTTCTACTTCTTTTAAATTACTGGTGGATCACATCACTATGGTGTATAGCGCCACCTACAGCGGCGGAGTCCCCTCTCACTATTCGCAAAAGAACAGAAACGGGCAAAAGTTACATGTCTGTTTTGCACATTTGTAAAAAGGTTGAAACATTTGGATGGAAACATGACTATTGCTAACCTCTCACGTCAATAGTTATTGGCAAAATTAAATGATTAAACAGGTCCCTGAAACGAGGTGATAAAAATGTTTTTGAAACAAAAATAGAGCTTAAAACTATGTAAAGTTTAAAAACAAAAATCTAGTAAAAAAATAAATAAATAAAAATAAAATCTGAAAGTGTCTTAATCCAAGCATTTGACTTTTTTAGATGACACTTTTTCCACAATGTTCACTCAATTGACTGTTAATTGCTTCTTCTTTTTTTTTTCTTAGCATGCGCGGGAGCTGGAAAGCCGGCGGCGGGAGGTGGAGGAGCGGGAGAGGAGGAAACAGAGGGAGGTGCAGATGGAGCTGGAGAGACAACTGGAAGAGGCCCAGATGGTCAGCTTGATATATATATATATATATATATATATATATATATATATATATATATATTATATTTTTTTTTACTCATTGGATTACTGTTGTTTTGGGGGAATATAAAAACTGCTCACTTGATGTGGTGGCACAAGATGAGGGAGAGCATGAAGGCGGAGATGCAGGAGCGGGCCAAGGAGGCCGAGCAGCAACGCCAGAGAATCCAAGAGCTGGAGGTCACGCAGTGCAAAATGGAGGCCGCGCTCAACATGGAGATCCAGGCACGGATGGAGGAGGAGAAGGCCAGGCAGGAGTTGGAGAGGTGACTAACCTGCACACGCATCATTGACAAATGCATATTTTCACATTTGGTCAAGTATGCCTAGCAACAAGTGATGATGATGGAAAGGTTACTGCCATCCTGTCTAGACAGTCGGAATTGTATATATAAATGGTACTTGATTTCTATACCGCTTTTCCTCCTTACAAGGCCCTCAAAGCGCTTTACGTTCGACTCTTTCACCAACGACCACTCTACCACTGAGCCACACCGCGCCACCCTGTAAAGTTAAGATTAAATTGCAAATTGAATGCGTACTGTCAAATTTGTCTTAAATGCGCCTAGTTTGACTGTCAAAAACCGAGTGGGTGTGACAATGTTAAAGCCGCAGTGTGTAGCTCACGACCGCCATCTATCGGTCAAACAAGATAATGCAATGATTTTAAGCACACGAACTACGGCGTCCCAGAGAGACCCTACTTCAACAGCCTCCCACCAATTTCACCGGAACGGAACGCAAACAACTTCTGGTATTCCCTCGAGTGATGACGTAAGTGAATTGCATTTGTTAGACATACTGTACAGATCCCTAATATTTGTGATTTAGTCATTTAATTTCAGAATTAATATTTTTGTCGGCATTGTTAGGAAATACTGTACGTCAGCTAATGATAATGGCTATCTATGTTCATATTTGTTAGTGCAACTAAACCATGCAACAGAGAACACACAGTTATGTTATATGTTTTATAGACATGTGGACCATCTCAAAGAGGGCGAGGAGGGGGCGAGGGAGACGACGAGGAAGAGAACGCGGTGTCTCGTAACGTACAATTATGTCATCATGGAAAAATAATTCCATTCGAGCATGCATGTGAATGGCTCAAAACATACCTTTGCTTGGAATATGTGGTATTTAGATTACATCGTTTGCTGATATGTTTAGTATATCGTACAAAAATAATGGTGTTAACTGTACACATCTGCAACTCAGACTCGTAAACCCCCCCGTGTCTTGTTGCTACTAACCACTCAGAAAAGTGCTGCTTACAAAAACATTTGAAACCCTTTACTCAGATATCGATTTGTCACCATGTTGAACAATTTTACCTAATAAATATCACAAAGCAACTTCATTAGTTTTGATTGAAGATAAAACAGCTTCCTTGTAGTTCGATGTGCAGGAATTTACATGGCTTTCACAAATGGTCTTGCTCATGTAATAATGTACTTCATTGGCTCAGTGACTTTCAGTTCATTGTTTGGTACCTCATCTGACATACAATTGTTACCTTCTTGCAGAGACTCGTACAGGAAATGACCATGGAGGAACATGAAGATATCCAAGTCCAGCTGATAGACTGACACCAAGAAATACTTTTTGACACATTGCTGACACATCAGCACCACCATGATTTCCTGTACCTGGATCCCAGACTGCAGCACCTTGGTGGACTTGTGGCAAATAAGTGACACTTTCCCAGATCCTCGAGGACAATAAAAAGGTTTTTTACCTGGCAGACTCCATGTCTGACACTGGTTGTTGTAGTTTGTATAACTTGTATATTGTTGTTGTGTGTTAATTTGTACATTTTGAATAACTAAAAAATACTATTTCCTTTGGCGTCAACATGCAGTGTTCATTCGACACCTAAACTAACACTATTTTACATGACCAGAAATGTAAAACATCAAAAGCCTGGAGAATTATTATAAATGCTTGCAATGACAAGGAATTCTTCATTGGCCAATGAATGTAAGGTACAGTACATGAAAATGAATAAATAAAATAAAGTAAAATAAAAGTCTACATGAAATGAACATATTAACTAAAAAAAAAAAAATGCTGTTAGAATATAATGAGCTACATGAATTGCAGTTGTTCCAGAAATTTACCAATACGCTGTGCATTTCAAAATATGGAAAATAGACATACAGGTTTGGGCCAAAAGTAGTGTTACAGAGCAGGTATGTGTTGTACACAGCTAAAATATCTGATTAACTGTTTTGTGTGTGTGTGTGTGTGTGTGTGTGTGTGTGTGTGTGTGTGTGTGTGTGTGTGTGTGCTGACATTGTCCCCCATGAACATTGCAACATTCCTCAAACTCTCCCGAACACATAGTATGATCTGTAACACTACTTTTCGCCTACTCTATGATGTTATTGGTGCAAAAGTAAGGAAGGCTTGTCCATTGATTGTGTGAACAGACTGCAGTAAAAATGAACACTTCAATGTTTGCTGGTTTTATTAAGTTTTACATGCTCCTTGACTGTACAAGTACATGTTATGGAGTGAGGGCATGTTCCCACCAACGCTGATATCATATTCTTCAAAGGCTTGCTGAGGAAAGTGAGGGAGGAGTCACTCCATGGCTTCAGACACCTGGTCAGCAGGTCCTGTGTAAAACAAGTGGTGCTTGTACATGTGACCATTCCGTATTGCTTCACACAAAAAGTTAATGTAGTGTGCAATACCGTCCATATGTAAATGACATACCAAGACGTCGGCTGACTTCAGTTTTTTGCAGCTCAGATATGGTAGGTGGAGATACTGGTGGTACAACACCAAGGCCTTCTGGGGTCCTCCATTCAAGTGTCCTCATTCGGGGCATTCCAATTTGGCTGCTGACTCTCCCCTTGATATTTTTTTTTCTTGCAGGTCGGTGATGTATTTAAACGGTGCATGAATGCTTGTATACATCAGAATATGGTTCTGGAACCCCTCAAGTTTGGCTGTTGATCTAGTGTGACACAAACAAAAACAAAATTATAAAATAAAATAAAATAATTGATGATACTACTATATGTCACCAACTTTCCAACAAAGCCCCCAAAATAGAGGTAAGATCTTTAGTTTTTGAGCCCAAAACATTGTATTAGCTAGATAAAAGTAACTTGACTGCATAGAATATGCAAAGGCTGCTTGCTTGTCGAGTTTCCGTGGAAAACGTAGCAGCCTGTAAATTCTTGTGCACCCAATTACACAATGGACCAGTACACACTTGAGTGAGAGAGTTCAGACTCTAGCAGTGCTTACGGTACAGCCAGCATTTAAATCCAGAAAGTTATTCCCTGCCGAAAATTAATTTCGAGAACACTATCTTCACCAACCACAACGAAAATAATTTTCAACTCCTCCACTAATACAGTATGCTTTAAATTCTCCATTGAAGTTATGGGCAAATATACCTCCGAAATCACAGTTACATTACATTACACAATAACTTGCGCATTTACTCTAAATATAACGTGCCAGCGGGAATCTTTTTTTTTTTCAAAGCAAGTAGCTACATAACGAAATCGTTCGAGTGGTGCGGAGTTGCTCATCAACAGCTACAGTGATCGTAAAACAAAGGTACGAACATCGTATTAATTAGTACGGTGTATACTTTTTCTCTCGCTCTCAAAACGTAAACACAAATGTACTCTTACTTACCGGTCAAGTAGAAAGCAGTCGAAGGCACCGGCACGTCCCAAACCTAGTCTGTTCCTCATTTCTCTCCATCTGGCAAATGCGGCTACAATATAAACTCTTGTTTTGTCGCACTGAAATAAAATAAATTCCCAAAGCAATTGTGATGCTTGATAATGCTCTCTTCGGGGACCGGAAACTCTTCTTCTTCGTGTACATGCGGTCGCCATACAAACCGGAAGTGCGTCTGCAAAGGCGCTCCAAAAACGCGTTAAGAATTGGAGCGCTGAAATTTGTCGTTGACGGCACCCGTAGCAGAAAGATGGCGGCGAAACATGGCGGACACTAGCGGGCGAGGCGCGGTCATGTAAAATAATTAGTGATTTATATACTTACCGTTATATTTTTTAAAAGTATGTTTATGCGATACAACATATCTTTTTACTTACTACTAACACAAACATTTGTTTTTTTTAAATGAATGACTTTTTATTTCACCACTAGATGCCACTGTATAATACTGAGTGTACCTTTAAAAAAATAAAAATAAATTAAAAGGATACTTGATTCATTGAACAATTTTCAGTCGTGAAAAGTTAATATTTTGTCCATGATGAATTTGACAACTTCATTATTTTTCCATGGACAATGAATACCTTGAAAAATTTTTTTTTTTTTTGTACTTGCTGTCGACTGATGATGACATCAGCTGTGCTGGGGAAGTAGGTAACGGACAATCATGGCTCACCTGGTTTCTGAGTTTAGTCAGCAAACTGAGCCATGATTGATTGTTACCTGCTTCCTCAGCACAGGTGATGTCTTCTTCAGTTGACAGCAAGTGGAAAAAATGTATTTTTAAAGGTATTAACTCATTCACTCCCAGCAATTTTCACTCTTCGCTCCCGGCTGTTTTACTGGATTTTAACTGATTTTGAAGGCCCACAGAATATTATGTTCTATTGCTATAAAAACATGAAACCAGCCAAAAGAAAGATTAGTCTCTTCTTTCAGCAGGAAAAAAATATATTTCTATCTGTTTCTGTTTTGCAACAATTAGCATTAGAATATAGCTAGGTTTCAACATTATTCACAAATCCAATTAGAATTGTGGGGAAACAGCTTGTATTAATCATGGCTCTGCTTGATCTCTTATACTCTGCTGCCACCTGCTAGCCGTTTTTGTAATAACTACCATTGCTTCAACTGTTCTCTGCAGTAGAGAGGCTGCATCAAAGCCTTCTGTATGATCGAGTATAAAAAACAAAACAAAAAAAACACAAACGTATGAATACATCTTTGGGACATTTAAACAAGTTTTTGGGAGTAAATGAGTTAATTGTTATACATGAAAAATAATAGTTACCACATTAATCATTAGGGCTGGGAATCTGTCTTGCGATTTGATTACGATTTTTGGGTCTACGATTCGGTCCAGAATCGATTTTCGATTCAAACGATTTTCAATTCAAAATTATTTGATTGACAAATGATTTGTGCTTCAATTTACAAATATGCACAACATTGTCATGATCTACTCCAGTCTGCTTTGCAAGACAAAATGACAAATAGAGACATTAGTGTCTTTTTTTTTTGTTTAAACATTTAATTTTGTATTGTAAGTGCTTTTTTTCCCCACAAAAACAGCATGTGGGCTACAACTGCCTTTTCCCCTTCTTCTTCATTTCTAATTTAAATAAAATCGATCTTTGGATATTAATATCGATTCAATTGATAAATGAGAATTTCGATTCTTTTATGAATCGATTTTTTGGCACACCCCTATTAATTATAGACAAAATATTAACTTTTTACTGCTGAAAATGACCTCATGAGTGCCTCTGCCTAGCGACAAGTAGTGACAATGGTGAAGTTTAAAATAATAATTTGATCGCGATTACCATACAGTTCATGCTACACAGCTTCAATTTTATTTCACATTTATGTTATTGCAGTGACATTAATCATGGCAATTTATTGTTAAATAAAAACAAATGATAGTAAAATATAAGAAAGTAAAATGTAAAACAAATGTAAGACGACTTCTCCATTTTGATGATCCTGTCTCCTTTTTCATCACACCTGCAGGCTGCTTGAGGCCGAGGAGGAAAAGAGAGAGCAATTCCAGCTCCTGCAGGAGCAGCAGCGGGTCCTGCGCAGCCTCAGCCCCGAGGAGGATGGCGACGCCCCCGACGTCGACCGCGACGCGGACCCCCGCGCCCCTGACGCCCTTCACTCGGCCTCGCTGGAGCTCCAGGATCTGCGGGCATCACGACAGAGGAGCCACCAGCACCTAGAGGTGAGGAGCATCTCAGCCCACTCCGACACTTTTTGGGACTGCGAGCCCGTTCTGTTTCCTCATTTGGACGTCCGCATTCCAGGAAGTTCAGGAGAAGCTTCGGAACGCCAGTCAACATGTCCGCCACTGGAACGTCCAACTGAACCGCCTCATGAAGCCAATCGGCCCCGGAGGTGCACACGCTCGACACACCTTTTGGCACAAGATCATTCACGATTCACTTCTGTGAACTCTCCATTGTGCATGACATAAATATCGTTTGTTAGCTTCATGCAAAAAAACACCATCGACAGGCTAAAAATAGCATCAGTTTTGTGCAATTATAACCCTTTTAAGCAGCGGATATTTGAACACAAACAGTGGAGGAGTTTTCAGCAGATATGAATTATTAATTTTAATTAATGAATTAATATTAATTTTAGTGAATTAAAACTAACAAAACAAAAACAAAAATTCAATGATTTTTGTTCACAAAATCAAAACAAAAATGCTGTTTAAAAATCGAAAACTAAAGCCTAATTTATGCCTCCACGTTTGCTCTCGCGTTGATGACCGCCGTAGATCACATGATCTACGGCGTTCAATTATTTTAAGTGCCGCGTCGCTCGTGGCCGGCTGCGGTGCACATGTCGCCAATCCTTGAACGCCGTAGATGGCGGGGCGTAGCTCGCTTCTGATTGGTCCGTTCGATGGCGTTTTTTCTTTTTTTTTTCTCTCTCTCTCTCTCCCTGCCCCCCGCCCAAATAGTTTCCGTGAAGGCAACTGGCGGCGCAAATCGACTTCCTGCTCGGAGACCACGGCTGTGCATGTGGATATGTGCCCGGGACGAGAGGCGGAAAACAACAATAACTTAAAAAAAAAAAAAAACTGTGTTCGCTAAGCGCATGGCTGTTGTGTTTTGGCGAGTTTACGGCCGACACCGGTGCAAATTGGCAATAATTAATTGCCACGGTGATGAACTTACTCTCCCCCCGGCTTTGTTTCGTGTTTCTGAATTAAATTGAACTTCCTGAATCCGTCATAAAATGCAGAGGAATCGCCACTCTGTGGCGTCCCAGCCATAGCGACAGCGGGACTTGGTGTGAAACTCCAGCAGACATAGATGTGTATTGCGCACAAGTCGGAAGGCAAACGCATGAGCGGAGCTACGCCGTAACGCCTCCGCGCGAGCCTCTCGCAGAAGCATACTGAGGCCTTAACTGAAACTACATTTTATGTTTACAAAACTAACTAATTAAAGCAAAAATGTCCGTCGTTTTAGTCTTTGCTAATTAATATAAGGCATGAGCCTTTGGGGATGATTTTTAATGTGATTTGAAGTCGATTTATTTTGACATGAATTAGGGATGTAACGATATCCAAATATCACGATATGATAATTATCACGATATTGTGGGGGTGTTGGCGATGTTTACAAAAGATCACAATATTGTAGAAAAAAAGAGCTCATACTAAAAAAAAAAAAAAAAAAAAAAAAGCACAATATTGTGCTTTTGTACATAACAGCAATGCATATAAACCACCTACATTCTTTTTTTTCTTCTTCTTCTTTTTTAAGAGAGAGCTCAGAATTGTTCATTCGGTAGTCTTACAGATCAACGTCTTATCATCATTGCTCTCTTTTTTTAAATTTATTATTATTTATTTATTTATTTTACGTGTATGTGTGCGCGTATGTGTGTGCGTGCGCGTGCTTGTAAATACAAATACATTTATATTTATTAATTCACCTAAAACCTAATAAAAATCCCATTACCCTTCACCTTAACCATGTACTTCAGAGTCTCGCCAGAGTCGTGAGGTTCAAACTGTCAGGAGACCAGAGAAAAGGTCAGAAAAGATAAAAAGAAAAGAAAGATATATCAAAGTGAAATCCAGCACCAACCAAACACTTCCTGCCTTCCCCATGGTTACAAAATCAAAGTCTTACGCCAACCCCAGAAGCCTCTAAATTCCAACAAATTAAAGAGATCTCAAGAGACCAGAGGAAAAACTAAAGAGAGGAAGGAGGGAAGGATCGATGAGGCAGAGTGAGAACCACAGAAACCAGTACATCCAGTCCATCAAAGTGAAATCCAGCACCAACCAAACACTTACTGCGTGGTGACAAAACCAGACTCTTACGCCAACCCCAGAAACCTCTAAATTCCAACAAATTAAGCAGATCTCAAGTGACCAGAGGAAAAACTAAAGAGAGGAAGGAGGCAAGGATAGATAAAGCAAAGTGAGATCCACAGACACCAGCACCCACTGATTCAACAAGCAGTGGGAGGGTGAGGCGAATTCTGTTTGAATTTCAGTAAATGCTGGTGTGATGGATCTGGCATGCATAAGGACCGCCACCAAAGAAAGGAGCCGTCAACCGCGGCCCAGCAAAGCGAGCACCGCCCCCCCAGAATCCCCCGAGCCGCGGCAGCACCAAGGCTACCCCCACGCCACCCGGGCTGATACCGGTCGGCGAGCCAACCCAGACGCCCGGAACACCCCCGCCCCGGGCCGCACCACCGAGCCCAACGCCGCAGAACGAGGCCTATAGCGCCCCACCGTTCCCCAGCCCCCGCACCCCACCCAAACCCGCAGCCCACCACGACCCAGCCTCCGCCACCCCCCCAAACCCGCCGCCCACCACGACCCAGCCTCCGCCACCCCCCCAAACCCGCCGCCCACCACGACCCAGCCTCCGCCACCCCCCGGCCCCCAAACCCCTGGACATACCCCGACCACCCCCCAACACTCAACCCCGCCAGACCCCCCACGAACCCCATCCCCCGCATCCCGCGAACCCCCCCGCCCCCAGAAACCGGCAGCAGCAGAGAGGGAAGACGTGCCCATCCAGCCGTGTGAAAGGAACACAGCGGCGGGAGGGGGGAAGCAGAGGAGGAAGCACCGGGGGAGGGGCGGAACACCAGAACACCGAGCCCGGTGGGAAGAGGCCCCGGTCCTCGCGCCAGCGTACTAGTGACACCTAACCCTGTTACTGAGTCCGCTAGCTCGCCGACTGGCGAGCTCTACCCTTACGCCGTGAATGTGGCCCCACCCAATGTATATACAAGTGTGTGCGTGTGGTGCATTAAAATTGGGAGCAGGTGAGATGGAGCAGAGGAAAAAATTTCCCCTACTCCGGTCCACCCGCATCCCAAAAAAAATGAATGTGTATATGTGTGGTGCATTAAAAAAGGAAATAGAGGGACAAAGTGGTGGGGCAGGGACACAGATGGGGGGACCACAGCGCTGCCAGGCACTGCAGTCTATCCCCCCTGATGGCTCCCCACCCCAACTCACCCCTCCCCCTGGATGTGAAGTGCATTAAAATTGGAGGTGAGTTGAAGGGTGAAGACGGTGTTTCCACCCTTCCCCACCCCACCAAGAAATGTGTTGTGTGCCCTATGTGTATATTAACAAAGTGTATAGTGCAAAACTAGTGAAATGAGTAAGAGGAGCGACCAGCGGGGCCTCTTCCAACCCGGCAGGTGCAGGAGGCGCCCCCAGCACCCATCTCCGAATTACACTAATAGCCACTAGAAGGTGCTAAAACTGCACAAATGGAAATCAACCTGACTTTTTTTAACAGATGTGTTCCTTTTAAATATTGTGAACATGACGACGACGATATTGTGGCAGTTTTAATATCACGATATTGCCATTATTGTGACATCCCTCATGTGAACCGGAATAAGGACGATTGAAAATATGTCACACAGAAGTGATGTCATCTCGCAGCCTCCAATACAAAAGCACCTTCTGATGCTAAACTAAATTAAAAAAAAATAATAAAATACTCGAAACGAAATAAAAAATGAAAAATTCCAAAACTATAATAACCCTGCTATGGACACAAGTTAAAAAAAAAAATCAAATCAATCTGATCTTGCTCATTCGTCTGTTGTAGAACGTTTGGAACGTCGTTCCACCAAGCATTTGTGTCCCAAGAAGGAAGGCGCCCTGGCCAGCAATGAGTTCATCTCCAGGTTCAAGATTGGAGACGCTGGCAATAACCACGCACCTGAGGAGTACCAGGACTCGCTGGAGGAGAACATGGAGGCGACGCACCTGTCAGACGACTCGGAAGACGCGTCGGAAACTTCCAACGGAACAATATGACCACTCGGAAATGAGCTTTGTGTTGGTATTTATGGTGATATGACAGCAAGATCTGTGTTGTCATGTACATTCCAGAAGGACGCAGATTTACGGCTTTTGTTTTTTTGGTATAATAAAATTGATGGTTAATTAATGTGGCCTTCTGTTGCCAATTAATGTGTGACAATCACCTAGCAAAACAAGTAATTTCGTATCAAATATGTTTGTTCCCTGAATTTATAAAAATCAAAATACCAACTTTGGTTTCATAAGTAAATACTTTTTATTCTTGTAAAGCTAGACCTTGTTAAGATTTACTTTTAACTAATAAAAGAACTGGTTTGTCATTTTAACTTGTTTAACTTTTTCATTTTCTTCACATTACAACTTTATTCGTTTAAGATGATGATTTACTTTTCTAAAATATATTTTGTTTCACGTAATATCGCAACTTTACAACTATTGTACAACTTTCCCTGGTTATTTTTGTATTTTCAGTATTACGATATCTCCTCCCACATTCCAAAGACATGCATGGCAGGTTAATTGGGCGCTCCGAATTCTCGCTAGGTGTGCTTGTGAGTGTGGATGGTTGTTCGTCTCTGTGTGCCCTGCGATTGGCTGGCAACCAGTCCAGGGTGTCCCCTGCCTACTGACCAGAGCCAGCTGAGATAGATTCCAGCACTCCCCGTGACCCTTGTGAGGAACAAGCGGTCAAGAAAATGGATTGATGGACAGTATGACAATTGCAACCAAATACGGCCACAGGGAGGCAGTGCAGGAGCGCAGAAGTAACTATCAAAACCTGGAAGCGAAGGCAAGTCACACCTTTTCTTTGCAAACCAAATTTGTAGTAGTGTGTTGATTGTACAAACAGAAAGCTCGTTATTTTAGGGGGGGGGGGGGGCAAGGAAAGCAAAATGTTATTCTATAACGTACTACGGGCTTAAGAAATTATATAAATACATTAAAATTAGTGCAAATCTCCACGAAGAATTTTGTCAGAGTACTAGATTGAACGAATGTATTATCTGAATTTGTTAACATTTAAAAAAATAATAATAATAAAAATAGGCCAGAATGCATGGCATTTCTCATACTGACCAGGAGGTGGCAACAGCGTGGCACCTGAAGACGATCTAATCTTCTGGCTAGTGAAAGAAAAGCACAATACTAAATAACATTTATTGCATTTTTTTTTTTAAATAGACAAATGATACTGTGCTATCCACGCCATTTGTTCATGTGATTCCCTTTGAATGCCAACAGTTTCCTACAGTCATCATGACAGGTAAGCCGGTGGCACTAGTGTGCGAACAAAGTATAAGAAGAAGGCATCTGTGTTGTAGCTCATTAGGTGGCAAGTGTGCACGAGAATATTCATCGCGTGCAGTGAACATGCGATGACAAATGGCGATCTTCAGCTAAGTGTGCACACCAGAAAATGTTTGTCATGTCGTTGCAATTTCTCACAAGGACGTTTGCTTCTGTTCCATCTGGTGTTGAAACAACCCTGAAACACAGACAAGTGTGTTTTATCAAAATGATGGACTTTTCGCTCAAATCCTACCTACACTGTGCAACGTCCCAACTTTCAAGTTGCCATCAAAAAGCTGCTCTGGATCCAGACAAGCAAACCAACGACAGACCATCTCCAGCAAGATCTTGCAAACACCAGCATGGACCAACCATCACTTCACTTTCCACACCTGCCCTGATTGCCACCAGACCTTTCCAACAACAACAACCCATATTGTGCCCCCTCCTGGTCACAATTAGATGGACCCTGGACCCTATATATATATGTATATATATATATATATATATATATATATATATATATATATATATATATATATATATATATATACGTATATATATATATGTATATATGTATATATATATATATGTGTATATATGTATATATATATATGTGTATATATGTATATATATATATGTGTATATATATATATATGTGTATATATATATATATATATATATGTATATATATATGTATATGTATATATATATGTATATATATATATATATATGTATATATATATATATATATATATATATATATATATATATATGTATATACAGTATATGTGTATGTGTGTATATATATATATATATATATATATATATATATATATATATATATATATATATATGTATATATATATGTATATATATGTATATATATGTATATGTATATATATATGTATATATATATATATATATATGTATGTATATATATATATATATATATATATGTATATATATATATATATATATATGTATATATATATATATATATATATGTATATATATATATATATATATGTATATATATATATATATATATATGTATGTATATATATATATATATATATATATATATATATATATATATATATATATATATATATATATATGTATATATATATAGCACATAATGAATGCTTTCTTTAAACGATAACCCAACACATGAAATAAAATCACACCTGAGTTACAACAGCACTAGTCATAATACATATTTATACCCTTGGATTTTTACCATAAAAGCTTGTCCACCTCTGCTCTAGATGATAAATAATGTCAAAGCATTGACAAAAACGTTAAAATCAATTGCATGTGTAAAAAAAAAAGGTTAAAAAAAAAAAAAAAAAGGTAAAAAAAAAAAAAAAAGTGAAAGCATTTGTTGTGATGTAGCCGCCACCCCGATAGGTGGCGGTTTAGAGAGATTAACACGCCTCCACAGAGGTCAATATTCAGTACTTCCGGTTGGGCGGGCAGAACGTGTTAGTTTCCGAACGCTTTTGTGACGACAAGCTATCTACTAAACTCGTCAAGTAACACGTTTATATCGCCAACAAGTCGAAATGGTAAGTATGATCGATTTGGTTCCGCTCCACTTACATGGGATTCTTCTTCGTCATCTCCGCGGTTTCCCCCCCCCCCAGCGTTTTTAATCGGTTAGCACTTAGCCGCGTTAGCTCCATCGATGTGCATTCCAGTGGAATGAATGAATGAAGCTCCTCGCATCTACTCACACTAACATTTTAATAGACACGCTTATAGGTTCGTTAAACTTATAACTTACAGTGAAAACATTTGTTTTAAATGAGGCTACTAATGGAGACAATCTGTGTAGTGCAGCCTGATGTCACAGAAATACCTGTTTTGAAGAGATGATATATTTTTTTTGGGGGGGGGAAGGCTTGACACTAAATGTCCTTTTTTTGTTGTTGTTGTTTTTGCAGAGTTTACCACTGAACCCCAAGCCCTTCCTGAACGGGCTAACGGGCAAGCCGGTGATGGTCAAGCTCAAGTGGGGCATGGAGTACAAAGGCTACCTGGTCTCCGTGGATGGCTACATGAACATGCAGGTAAGGAGGGAGGGCGACGAAGGAACAGATCAATTTTCAATTTGACAAATAGATCAAAATTGACCTCACCGTGAGCAATTGTGTGTGCAGCTTGCCAACACGGAAGAGTACGTGGATGGAGCGTTAGCGGGTCATCTTGGGGAAGTCCTCATCAGGTATTCTGAATTGAATCGAGATTAATAATAATAATAATAATAATAAAAGCCAGTGTTAAATTGATCAGTAGTAACTGAAGACTAAGTTGTGCAAGTGTTAAAAATGTTGATGTCCTCACAGGTGCAACAATGTTCTGTACATCCGAGGGGTGGAGGAAGAGGAGGAAGATGGAGAAATGAGAGAGTGATTCCAACGATTTGTAGTTACAAAGTGTGCTTGTGTTTTCACTATGTGAAACTAAATGAATGCTTGATTTCTTTCTTCTTCTTTTTTTTGTACCGTTTGAGACAGGCTTCTTTGTTGTGAGACAATAAAATACATTGTGCTATTTGTTATTACACTGGACACCTGTTTCTTAAAAAATGTATTGTATCCAGGTTTGGATTAGTATTATATTGCTAGGGATGCACCATATGAAAAATTTCAACCAATAACAATGATTTCCTTCTTTGTTTGGCCGACAAATTTATAATTTTATATTTAATATGGTATTTGTATAATCTGCAGTTTGTGCATCCAGGTAACAAATTTAGGCTGCAGTGATGGAAAAAATATATTAGTAGCTCCGATCTATAATAAATGAATTTGTCTCTTTAAAATGTTTATTTTCATTCTGCTGTTGAAAACAATAACGTTAGCAAAGATACTCATTTACCATATGAAATAGCTAGCATATAAAATCGTTACACAAAAAAAGTACATCAGCCGAAAAGTATTTAGCAGAACTATGATGGGCTTATCTGCAATTATAATTATTAAAAAAAAAAAAAAATCAAGTATTTATGCAATAGGAATGTGTCTGTTCAACTATAAGTGCATGACGATGAAGTAAAATTACATTCCTAAACTACAAAATATCCAAACCAAATAAATAGACCAACGTGCATATTATGTAGTTTCCCATGGTCTGGACGGGCCTCGAAGGAACCGAATTATTTTTTGAAAAGCTATGCACGTTTACATGTCGATCAAGTTATGTATCTTTGTGGAAATTAGGTCATACGGGTCAGGGAGTGTCATGTGACTTCACCAAACGTGCTCCTACCTCACGAAAAGCCGGTGTCGGGTCCGACCGCAGAAAAAGGCTGCTCATTTATGATTTACACAACTTTGGCGTTGATAGCTTTAGCCTTTTAGGAAACGTTTTATAGTTGTCAAACGCACGATGGATGGGGACGGCCACGCGCGTTGTTGATGTGAGCATAGCTCGCCTGCTGCTTCGTGTTCTTTACAAAATCTTTTTTTTTTTTTTTTTTTTTTTAAAGTGTCAACATCGTTTGCAGCAACAAGTCTCTAACGTTAACGTTAATTTCTGCCATTGTAAATAAAGTTATACCGGTTAAAGAAAAACCGCAGTTAATTTATAGCTCTATAAAAATATTGCACTTCATTCAACCGCATAATTATATTTCATGTAGACAAGACACATTTCCTGTGACAGGCTTACCTGTTTTTCTGTGGGGAAGCGCCGCCCCTTGTGCACTTCAACCTCTGTTGCTCAAATATTTGTTCAAGAAAAAAAAAAAAAAAAAAGTATTCAGGCTGCTCTCTGAAGCGTCAAAGCTCCCACAGCTCTGGAGAACGCGACATGTCGGTGGCAAGTTTGAAACTGCTGGTGAAAAACGCTCAGCAGGTTATTGTGATTTGTAACAATGGCGAAAAATATGTGACAAAAGGCGACGGCGACATCGACATTCACATCCTCCACAATGCAAGCGTCGTCGTCGGCAGGTTGGTGCATGCAAGCGACAAAATAATCAACGCAATTCTATTGAAAACAACATTTATGCATTTTGCTAAGAGGATTTCTGTTGTCGCTGATTGGGATTTATTCATTGCCCCGGTCCAACAGCGACCCCAAGAGGCTGATATTGGTCACTGCACTACAAGACATTTCTTATGTTCAGTGTTCCCTCGTTTTCCGCTGCAGGGCTTAGGTTCCAAAAAGTACCTGCAATAAATGAAATCCGCCAAGTAGTTAGCTTTATGTTTGACATTTATTAGAAATGTTTTAAGGCTCTTAAAACCCTCACCACGCAGTTTATACACTTTCTTCATCGAGGATTTACA
This sequence comes from Festucalex cinctus, assembly GCF_051991245.1. NCBI lineage: Eukaryota > Metazoa > Chordata > Actinopteri > Syngnathiformes > Syngnathidae > Festucalex > Festucalex cinctus. The sequence continues at coordinate 3,642,547 of NC_135426.1, read as the reverse complement.
TTTTCTCACATTTCTCTCTTCTTGAAATATTCAATAAATGTTCAAACCTCCATCAATTTTATAAAATAAGTACTTTACTGTAAAAAAAAAAAATGCATGCAAAATTGCACAAAAAAATAAAATAAAATCTCTGAGCGCAAAAAGTGAACTGCGTTATAGCGCGGAACACTATTTCCATTTTTGTTATGTTTCATTAATTATAAGCAGCAATAGCATTTTGACTTTTAACTTTGATTCTAATTGGATTATTTATTTATTTTTTTACTGTTGGTGTGACACTTGTAATAAAAAATAAAAAAAAATCATTTCTACATTTAATTTTCAATTTTGAGTTTATTTTTTGATTTTTATTGTATGCTTTAATATTTCTAATTTATTTTTATTTATTTTAATTTCTATATTTTTTTATTATTAACATAATTTTAATAGTTAATTTATTTTAATTTATTCTTGTCACCATTGGAATTTTTATGGTGATTTTTTTTTTTAATCTAATGATACTTATAATTTTAATGCCGAATATAAATATGAGTTATTTTATTCATTATTTTTGTAACTTATTTTTTTAAATATTTAGCTTATTGGTGTATCAAATTTTGATATCAATGACAGTCCAGCAGACCAAACTTTATTCATAATAATTGTAATAATACTTGCAATTTTAATACTGAATATTAAATATACATATTTTATTCTTTTTTTTTTTTTTTTTTTTGGGTTAAATATTTAGTTTGGTGCATCAAATTTTGATATCAGCAACAGTCCAGCAGACCAAACTTTATTCATAATAATTTGTTTCAATAAATTATATTGCCGCATAAGAGTTTAAAATAGCCTTTAAAATAATAATTACATGTATCTAGGTTTTAATTTCAATGATCATTTTTTCATCAGTAGTGGCCCGCAAACTTTTTTTGTTATATATGTATATATATATATATATATATATATATATATATATATACACATATATTTATTTATATATATATATATATTAGTGTTGTTCCGATACCGATATCGGCAGACGTGCCGATACTGCTTTAAAACAGTGGTATCGGTATCCGTGACTACTCAGAAGTAATATGCCGATACCATTAATTCCAAAGCTAGTATAGGATTTTGGATGCAGCATCTTGTGTCTTGCTCATGCACGACATTCACTAGTATGTGACATGTTCACTGCATGCCGATCTAAGATATCCTATTGGCCCTTGAATGCTCTGAACCAATGGCAGGACAGCTTTTTCATGTTTAGGAAAAAAAAACAACCTTAAGTATCGGTATGGTATCGGCCGATACTGCAAAGCTGGGTATCAGTAGCCAAAAAACGGTATCAGAACAATACTAATATATATATATATATATATATATATATATTACTTGAACAATTTATTAGGCTACACAAATGTGTATTTATTTTTTCCGTGTCTTTTTGTGTTGTTGTGCAGCGACGGTCTAATTAAAGCGGTCGGTCCCGCCGATGCGATAGAGCGCGAGTATATGCATGCTTCCTTCAATAGTGTGATCGATGCAACAGGGATGTGTGTCCTGCCTGGTGAGTGCCGCCCACCTGCACTCACTTGCCGCCAATTTGTTTTGATGATGATGATGATGATGATGATGATGATGATGATGACGGCAGGCTTGGTGGACGCGCACACTCACCCCATTTGGGCTGGAGACCGCGTGCACGAGTTTGCAATGAAGGTAAATAAGGCGACGCCGTCGTCGCTGATGCTAATGATGGACGAGTGACATTCCCCCTGCGCAGCTGGCGGGCGCCACCTACATGGACGTGCACCGCGCGGGCGGCGGCATCCACCTGACGGTGGAGCGCACGCGGGCGGCCGGCGCCGGTGACCTCCTGGCCTCGCTGAGCGGCAGGCTGGAGCGCATGCGGCGGGCCGGCACCACCCTGGTCGAGGTGAAGAGTGGCTACGGCCTGGAGCTTCCCACCGAGATGAAGATGCTGGAGGTGATGGAGGAAGCCCGCCGCAACCTGCCCGTCGCCATCTCCGCCACGTACTGCGGCGCACACTCCGTGCCCAAGTAGGCCACCACAAAACTTATTTTCCCGTGCTGGTTTTACGCCGGCATTTTTCTGACGTCGTTCTCTCCATACTAGGGGTGTTTAAAAAAACAAAAAAAAAGATAGATAAATAATACATTTTCATACAAATCTTACAGTGTACATGTACAAGTTCACTGATTAGTATTTTATAAATTTGAGTTAAAAAAAAAATCGCAACACTCGACTTATAAATTCATATCGGGATTAATTAGTATCAAATTGAATTGTGAGCAATGAATCATGATACGAATCAAATCATCAGGTACTAGGCAATTCACACCCCTAATAAATACCATGTGAATTAAGGCTGAACGATTATGGAAAATAATCTAATTGTGATTCCCCCCCCAACAAAAAATTGCAATTGCGATATCATATGCGATTATTTTTTTCATGGTCCTTTTCAATGAATTTTTTACCACCCCCAAAAAAGTTAATTATAATAAACACTATCAGATCTATTATAGATTACAGGATCTCAAAATAAATGCAAATGAAGCCTTAATATAATTTTTTCTAATACAATTACAATTTAGCTCTTCAACATATCCAACTTTTCATGATGCATGAAACATAATATGTAAACACTGCATTTATCAATAAATACATTCAATACAGTGTTCCCTCGTTTTCCCCACGGAGTTAGGTTCCAAAAAATACCTGTTTAAAAAAAATAAAATAAAATAAATTAAAGGGATTCTTGACTGATTGAGCCAGTTTCAGCAGTAAAAAGTTAATATTTAATCTATAATTAATGTGGTAACTTCATTATTGTTCATGTACAATTAACTTTAAAATGTAATTTTTCTACTTGCTGCCGACTGATGATGACATCACCTCTGCTGAGGAAGTAGCTAACGACCAATCACGTCTCAGTTTACTGACCAAACCCGGAGAAGAGATGAGCCATGATTGGCTGTTACCTACTTCCTCAGCACAGGTGATGCCATCATCAGTCGACAGCAAGTAGAACAACTACTTTTTAAAAGTACTAATGAGGTATATGCCACCGAAGAGACGGGACTGTTTTTGCACATCAGTTTGTTTCCGGTTCGGTTTGCGACGTGTGGACTGCGTCAAAATACTTGTGCTTCCAAATCCTCTCCTTGAGAAAGGCGACAAAAAAAAAAAAAAAACAGCAAAATGTGCTTACTTCCATCCCTGGTGGCGCCGCAAGAGGGAAGAGCATGGAAGAAGCCACCCAAGACATCCTGCAGGTGCAACTGCCCGCCTTGAAGGTGCGCATGGCAGCCGGGACGCTGCGGGTGGACAACATCGACGTCTTCTGTGAGGAGGGCGTCTTCGACGTGGCGTCGACGCGCGCCATCCTGCAGGCGGGCAAGGACATGGGCCTCAACGCCAACTTCCACGGGGACGAGCTGCACCCCATGAACGCCGCCCAGGTGGGCAACCGGTTTTGGCCTGCGTCGTGAGGCAGCAGTAGCGTCTTTCTTACGACACGTCCGTCTGCAGCTGGGGGCTGAGCTGGGAGCGTTGGCCGTCAGCCACCTGGAGGAAGCCACCGACGAGGGCATCGCCGCCATGGCCCGGGCCAAGACGGCAGCCGTCCTGCTGCCGACCACCGCTTACATTCTCAGGTAACGTATATGCTCACATTCCTAGGATGATGCAGGCTGATTAGGAAAATATCAATACTGGATGCTAGACTATTGATACGAGGGCTGCACAATATCATACAATATAGTTGCTCAATATAGCGATATCAATATTATTGCAATATTTAACTCAGTCACTGCAAGCAGCCACTTTGACAGAAACAATCCCCTTCACTCTTGGCTGTTTTACTGGATTTTGACTGATTTTGGCAGGCCCACAGAATATTGTGTTCTATTGCTATCAAAACAAGGAATCTTCAAAAAAAAAAAAAAAAAAAGTTTTTTTCACCAGGAAAAAAAAAAGAAAAAAGTATATTTCTATCTGTTTCCGTTTTGAAGCAATTAGCATTAGAATATAGCTAAATTTCACCATTATTCACATTCCTGGTGAAAACACTGGCAAAAAGAGCTTGTTACAACATGGCCCTGGTTGATCTCATACTTTGCTGCCACCTGCTGGCCATTTGTGTAATATTTACCATTGCTTCACCCGTTCTCTGCATTTGAGTCTGCATCAAAGCCTTCTGTATGCTCTAGCATTAAAAAAAAATAAAAAATAAAAAAAAAATAAAGAAGCAAAAACAAACTCTTTGGCGGGGACTTAAAACATTTTTGGGAGCAAATGAGTTAACATGTACCTAAGGAAATTACATTTTTACGATCTATTGAAAGAATGACATTTTTCAAGCAGCAAAATAAGCAAACTCAATGTATTCTTAGTAGAGCTGCACAATATATAAAAAAAATATTGTTATTGCAATATTGGCCCATGCAATTTGCATATCGCAAAGACATGCAACAAGTTTCATATGGAATTTTCTGCTTTTATCTGAATTTGACCAGTCAGATGTTAACTAAAATGTGCACCGCCATCCAATAGTTGAACATTATTGAGAGGTAATTACAATTAATTAACTAAGAATACATTGAGTTTGATAATTTTGCCACATGAAAAAAAAATGCAATTCTTTCATTAGATAATAAAAATATTCCTTTCGGTACATGTTAAATATCATGTAGCCCTAAATCTTAGTTGATTAATTGTAATTGCATCTCGATATTGTTCAACTATTGGATGGTGGTCCACATTTGAGTTAAATTCAGATCGAAGCATCAAATTCCATATGAAACTTATTGCAAGCCTTTGCTATATGCATATTGAATGGGTCAATATCACGATATTGTTTTTTCCTCAATATAGTGTGCAGACCTAAATGATAACGTTCATTGAAATGAAAATACATGAGAGTATGAATAAACTGCGTGTGGCCAGGCTCCGTCAACCGCGTGCGCGAGCCATGTTGGACGCGGGCGTGATCGTGGCGCTCGGGAGCGACTTCAACCCCAACGCGTACTGTTGCTCCATGGTGAGTGAGTGAGTCGCTCGCGACACCCGCTCAAAAGCGGTCCTTGCAGATGATGATTTGCCCCTCCCAATCTGGAAGCCCATTGTCATGCACCTGGCGTGCGTCAACATGAGGATGTCCATGGCCGAGGCCTTGGTGGCGGCCACCATCAACGCCGCTTACGCCCTGGGACGCTCGCACACGCACGGATCGCTGGAAGCGGGGAAACACGGCGACCTGCTGGTCATCAACGCACCGCGGTAAATATGCTCATAAAGGCAAAGTCAATCAACACCACCGTAAAAACTATTTCTTGGCAAGAATATGTTCTATGCAGCCCCACACTTGTCGAAATACAATATTTTGGTTTATATTGCGTTGATGCAGGGTTTTTCCTGTGTATAAAATTCGGAGGCGGCCACCTCCACCTAATTTGCTCACCACCTCCAGCCTGACAAACTGATATTGCTCAACACAGCGCTCCAGGGTTATTATCGTTTTGGAATTGTTCATTTAAATTCATTTTTATTTCGTTTTGAGGTTTGTTTTTTAAATTGATTTAGTTGTAATTATTTTCAGGGTGGTTCTGTTACCCGGAATTTACACTGGTTGCGTGTGCAGTGTGGTGCGTCTTGACCGCGTGCTCCGGACGCGGGAATTTTTTGTCCAACTCACACCGCAGCAGCTCCGTCGCCGACCACTTCCCGCCGTGTCTCGCGTGACCGCGCGCGATCATGTAGCATTGAAAACAACGACAAACACACAGAAAGTCTGTGCTCAACAGAGAAGCAGAAAGAGAGGTGGACTTTTATTATTTTGTGGCTTTCCACCTCCAATATAAACCTCTCCTCGTCCATGTTCGGTGGTGAGCTAAACCGTGAATGAGCACATCGCCCGTTAACTCCAGGCCACGCTCACATCACATTTTTCTGACGTGCTTGCGAAATAGGAGCTGGCGAGTGTTTTATTCTGAAAGGTAAGCAGAAATTTATTTTGAAACTGCGTCGGTCTTCCTGTCCCGCTCGATGTGTTTTGTGCTAGCTTGCCATTTGCTGGAGGCCGACGGATGCGGCACCCAGCAAAAATAGAAAATAAAGTCCATCCGTGTGGAAGAGCTGCGGCACGCCGCAGCCGAGACACAGTCGACACGCAATGCACACGCAAGTGGTGTAAATTGCACCAATTGAATGAATGGAATCTAATTGGTTGTGTCGCCGGAACGCACCACAGCCGCATCGGTGTAAATCCCGGGTTAGTTTTTATTAGTTTTATTTATTTAATAAATGTTTAACTTTAGTTTAGTTTTATTTAGTTCCAGTATTCGTTTTAAGAAAATGTGTATGACTTGTATGCAATATTTAAAAACAGCATGGTAGCAACATCATCTGAAGGTGCTTTTCTATTGGCTGCTGCAAGATGATGTCACCTATGTGTGACACACTTTCAAATGCGGTTATCCCGGTTAATATAAAAAATAAATCTACTTAAACTCACATTTAAAATCATCCCCATCGGCTCATGCATTACATTAATTACCAAAGATGAAACCAAAGGACATTTTTGCTGTAATTATAGTTAGTTTTCGTTTAAAAAGCATTTTCGTTTCTATTTTATTTCATTAACGAAATTGGTTTTTGAATTTTACGTTTTTTTGTTAGTTTTAGTTCAGTAAAATAACCTTGAGAAAAAAAACAAAACATACTGAAACGAACTGAAACTAAGCATGCATTAAATCACTAAAACTAAGAAAAAACTAACAGAACCACTCTGAAAACTAATTCAAACTAAATAAATAAAAAAAACAACTCAAAACGAAATAAAAACTAAAATGAAAAATTCCAAAATAATAACCCTTCTGTCCCTTCTGTTCAGTTGACACCAAGTGAAAAAATGCCACATATAACATATTATTGTCAAGACTGGGTTCTTGCAGGAATCACTCAGTGAAATTTTAGACCTTTTTTTAGACTTTTTTTTTTTTTTTTTAGACCATTATGAATTTTTTTTTAGACCAACTTCACGACCGACCGAAGACCCCTAAAAAAAAAAAAAAAAAAGAAAAAAAAAAAAAAAAAAAAGGGGGGGGGGGGGGGGGTCACATATTTGATTCTCAAAACCATGTCAACTTGTATTGGTTTCAAACATGTCGAAGTGCACCAAAAGCATACAACATCCATCCATCCATTTTATTGACTACTTATTCCTCACAAGGGTCGCGGGGCATGCTGGAGCCTATCTCAGCTGGCTCTGGGCAGTAGGCAGTGGACAGCCGAGACTGGTTGCCAGCCAATCGCAGGGTGCACAGAGACTAACAACCATCCACACTCATAAGCACACCTAGTGACAATTCGGAGCGCCCAATCAACCTGCCATGGATGTCTTTGGAATGTGGGAGGAGACCGGAGTACCCGGAGAAGACCCACGCAGGCACGGGGAGAACATGCAAACTCCACCCAGGAAGGCCGGAGCCTGGACTCAAACCCGAGTCCTCAGAACTGGGAGGCGGACGTGCTAACCAGTCATCCACTGTGCCGCCCAAGCATACAACATACACAATGCAATAAACAATATTGACAATGACCAACCTGAGATGAATTTCAGTTCTCAAAACAATGTACACAACAATCACATACATACATACATACAACCTATTTTGAACAGCTTTAATATTTTTTTTAATTATTATTTTTATTTACTCTTCTTCCTCTGAATGTTAACCACTGTTTGTTGATGCTTATGTGTTGCCTTTCCTTGCGTAAAGCACATTAAGTTGCCTTGTGTATTAACTGTGCTATACAAATAAACTTGCCTTGCCTACACAAGCATATTCGAGCCCAAAGCCCCCCAACTTTATCTTTTTTGCAAACTTTGCAACGAGCCGAGTGCCTATCGCCGGCTACCTCATCTAACCAGCTGGAAAAGTCGGGAATTTCGAGCCAGTTCTTGTTGAACTGGCATTTACCCATTTTCTTACAAATTGACTGACCACACTTTCCGTTCTGACTAGCTAAAAATAAATGTCCACACTCGAGTTTCTTGCCTGGAAAGGAAAGGAAATGAAAAAACAAGTTTCGATTATCTTTACTCGCTAGCGTTTCATTGCCGGAGCTGTACAGTGTGTTCACAAATCTGGACGCGGCCGCTTCATTGACATTTGCACACCGGAGATAGGGGCTTTGCTTTGCTTCTACTTACATTATGGCAAAAGTTCTCTCGGAAAAAAAACGTTTCAGCATCGCAATTAACTGGCCACCACTGTGCTAATATGCTTGGTCTAAATATCAATAGTGATGTCTTCTGTTGTTTTGGTACACAGTTCAACAAATGTAACAAAAACAAAAACGTGAATACATACCAACCCAGGTCTGCCAAATTCGTCGTTCACCACCCTGCCCGTTTGTTTGTTTTTGTCCCGGTAGTGTTAGCTTAAATGTTGAGCTCGGGATGTCCGCAGACAGCAACAACGATAATTCCTCCCCCTCCTGTTGGCGTATTTTGCGGCAAAACAAGCCGCGCGCGTTACATCTGACCAAACATCTCATTTGCACCGCCCCACGTACCTTCGCTCCCGCCCGCCTGAACTACATTGAACTACAATGCAAACGCACCCCCTCAAATGACTCCTTCACTTTGAGCACGCAAATAATAGAAACAACGCAACACGCACATTTTTTGTTCTTTTTTTCTTTCTACAGAGCAGACACTTCTCGGAATGTAAGGAGCAGATGTAAGAATTTTAGACTTGGGTAAATTAAATTTTAGACCTAGGATGAAAATATAGCTGTTTTTTAAGACATTTTAGGCCTAAAATTTAACTTTCTGAATTTTAGACTTTTTAAGACTTTTTTTTTTTTTTTTTTTTAAACCCCGCGGGAACCCTGCAAGAAATGTTTAAGGTTGACTCCCCCTTGAATACAATCAAGTCGTTTTCATTTGTGCAAAGCTAACCTCGTTTATTTGCTGAACAACTCACCTATTTGCGAATATTGGTGTATTATTTTTTTGCCTCTTCTGTAATAACGTCTAAGATGATGATTTAATGGTCACTGATAAATTTTGCGCCACCAGGTGGGAGCATCTCATCTATCAGCTGGGCGGACATCAGGAGCTCATCCGTTACGTGGTCGTCAAGGGCGATATTGTCCACGACAACGACAAGACGCTGGCCTTGTGAAGACGGTGATGCGTTGACAGCAAAAAATGGAGTGTCGATTAAATTGATTGCATCTTGATTGGAGCCCATTGTGAATTCACATCAATGATTATTGATATATGAACACGCAACGCCAATTATGAGCCACCTCCAGACAAAAACAACCAACCAAAAAAAATTGATTAACTGTGTGCTTTTAGTGAACATGTCAGGACACTTAACACTTGTAACATATTTTTGGTATAAAAGTGATTACTCATAGTAATAAATGGATGTAATGCATTTAATAAAAATATGGATGTGTGTGTGTATACAGTACGTGGCCCGTGTTACGCTTGATATTTCTTGCCAGCGCGGTGGATCTGCTGGTACAAGGTCATGGAGAAGGCCATGCCGAGAAGCTGAAAAAGGGGCACGACTGATTAAAAAGCTCACGTCACAAAATGGCGGCCGGCAAAAGGGTTTTTGTGCTCACCTGGATGACCAACACGCACATGGCGATGGTGCCCAGCAGGTGCTTGTTGTCGTCCAGCCACTCCTCCACTTTCTCGTAACAGCCCTTCAAACAAAAACGCAAACGTGTCATCCATTAACTTCCGTCAAATAGAGCACCATGTTAGTGGTTGCACAATTTAAATTTCATTTGTGAGTGATATTTCACTTGATCAACTTTTGTGGTGTGCTCAAGTGATGGTTGGGAAAGATTAGATTTACATATTACTAATTCTTTCAGTTTTCCATTAAAGCGACCAACCCACCAAAAAAAATTATATATATAAAAATATATATATAAAAATTATATATAATATAAAATAATATATTCTACGCTGCCCCACCAGTCTAAATAATTCCGCTTAATAAGGCATGAATGACATATGAGTTAAGCAACAAAATACAGCAGTTTTATCTCTGTCAGGTGGTGACCATTTTGCCACTTGCTCAGGTAACAACCAATCACAGTGCAGCTTCAGAAAACAGGTGAGCTGTGATTGGTCGTTTGCCTGAGTCCTGAGCAACTATGATGTCATCTTTAGTCGACAGCGAGCAGCAAAATGGTAAAAAAAAATTTTTTTTTTTTTTTTTAAATGCTGGATTTTGCTGCTTAACCACTGACCTGTATATATGACTGGATAGCCGATAGCCCATACGCGCCAGCGCAAGCCACTGAAGTCACAGTGCGGCCATCTTGTTACTCCCACCTCGTGAGCAGACTACTATAAGGTATACGTAGACATGAGACACATACAGCTTGTAGGCAGTTAGTATAAGACAGGAGGCGGGTTTGTGCCCAGGTGCTCATTATTTTTTAACATGTAAAAAATAAAATTAAATTAAAAACAAGAAGTGTACGTTATGCGCTGCTCTGAAGCACCCCTTTTTCTTTTATCACTCAGTTCCTTAGACCCCAATATTAGATCTGGCAGAGGCATCTTTTGTTGAATTACACTTAGAAAAAAATATATATACACGTTTCCTCCTGTACGCAACATCATTAAGCATATCATTTACACATAGGAAAGTTGTAAAATGTCTGAAGTCAGCTTGTTTATGGTTAATAAATTAAAAGCATGATAAATCATGCTGTTTCTACTAAGTACGGTCTCAAATGTTCTCTAATTTGGATACTGTAAATGTATAGGATCCTATGGCAAGAATCCATTCTTGGGAAGAGCAATATGGCGGCCTCGTGACCTCAAAAGTCTTGGCCTATTGGCTACCCAGTCGTTTGTATCGATCAGTGTGCTTAACTCATATTCCACAAATGTCATATTCATCAGAATGTCACATTTAGACTAGTGAGGTCACATATAACATATTATGGTCAAGAAATGTTTATGGGTGACTTCCCCTTTAAAATTGAACTGGCTAGAAAATGTAATGGGTAAATGGAATTTTACAAAGTGGCAACCTCAAAATTGACATATATACTTTACCTCAGAGAAAATAATAAAACAGCTGTTTATTCATTTCGGGAGTGAATGGAGTTGTCAGAAAGCTGGTTTGTAATCTATTAATAAAGTTTGACTGACCTATGACTGTTTTGTTGACATTCCCATCTAATGGATGCATAATGTAGCAACAGCGCCGTCAAGTGGTGAAACTTGGGACTATCCTTAGTGACAGTACAAGTAACCACATTTTACACGTTTATACCATGATAATTCTTGACAGATAACTGAACTAAGAATGATTCATGTTATGTCTTTGTGTGTATGAACGTCCTATTTCATTTGTACTCCATAAGGAATGAAAGGTAATCAATATCTTTCAGTTCAGTCAGATTAGGCAAGTAGGAGCTACCTCACAAATTAGTTTATGATGCATTAATTACGATGTGTGCTAAACGGGTTGTGTGGGAAAACTGATTTGCCACACTGACCAAATTTAATGCCAAATTATTAATCCCTTTAATAATTTTCTTTTAAATCTGCGCGAGCGAGTAAAAGTTTGCCACCGCCTACCGAAGCTCCGCCCATAGGCTTTAAAAAGACGAGGGGACCTCCTCTTCTCTCTCTCTTCCGCTCCACACTTCCCCTCTTCTACTGACCATCCTCAGGCCTGCTACCTGCAAGTTTACCAGCCTGCTCCAACTTTTTGTTCCAAGAAACTTGTCAAACACGTGGCCCCTTTTGTTCCTGGCAGCAACCATTGCCACGAGAGCAGACACTCGCTCCACGCCACGCCAAAGCAGGTGCAAACTGCAACGCTGACCCCAAAGAGACTCTTTTACTCCGTTTTTCCTTGTTTTTCCCTTTTTTTTTCTTCACCATCGGTGACTGCCCGCCATCAACGAGCTCCGCAGCCCCGGGGTACACTTGCAACGTACCGCCGGACTCAAGGTTGTGCAACCAAGCCGCACCGCATCTCACCTGCTATTCGGTGGTGCCCCGCCGCGGTGCAAGCTCACCTCCAACGGCTGGCCTTCCCCGGAACGCAGACATGCAGCGAACCGACCTCCAACACCTGGAGCCCAAGGCTGTCCGGCGTAACCAACCACGCCGCAGAAACATCTCGCCGACCAATCAAGGGACGAGCCGCGCAACTACGTCAGCCCCCGAGCGGCTCCCTTGCTCACATGTGGAATCGCCCCTTTCTGATTTTTCTTGCCTTTTTGAACGAACATGGACTATTTTTCCCCTTTTTCCAAAGACCTCCCGTTTATGCTCGTTCGACGCAGCATCCAACTCGTAAGTGCACGTTTGATCCCCCAATTCGGCATATCACTGTGTGCAACTTACATTTGAAACATATCAAGGATCTGGCAAGTTAAATTTCTCTTGTTTCCTGTTTCCTTATTCGTTCGCATTCCTTCCCTATTTTCATCAGCTTTATTTTATTTCTTTTGTTCTGACGGTAGGAT